>NW_011477379.1:18267-20350 GCF_000754665.1 Bison bison bison | reverse complement strand
TGGAGAACAAGAAACTCTCCTACACTGTTGGTAGAAATGTAAATTGGTGCAGTCACTACTGAGAACGGTATGGAAGTTCCTTAAGAAACTAAAAATAGAACTACCATAGATCCCACAATCCCATTCCTGGGCATATATCCAGAGAAAACTGTACTTTGAAAAGATACAAGTATTCCAGTGTTCATAGTAGCACTATTTACAATAGTTAAGACATGGAAGCAACCTAAATGTACATCAATAAGTGGATAAAGAAGATGTGGTACATACAACATATTACTCAGTCATAAAAAAGAATGAAATACTGCCATTTGCAGCAACATTGATGGACCCACAGATTATCATAGTAAGTGAAGTCAGTCAGAGAAAAACAAATATATGGTATCACTTCGTGGAATCTTAAAAAATTATATAAATGAACTTGTTTATAAGACAGAAATAGACTCACAGACATAGAAAGCAAACTTTTGGTTACCAAAGGGGAAAGTAGAGGGAAGGGATAAATTTGGAGTCTGGGATTAACAAATACACACTATTATATACTAAACAAATTAGTAACAAGGACCTACTGTACAGCACAGGGAACTATATTCAATATTTTGTAGCAACCTATATGGGAAAAGAATCTGAAAAAGAATATATACACACACATGTATATATATAACTGAATAAATTTGCAGTACACCTAAAATTAACACGACATTAGAAGTCAATCATACTTCAATTAAAAAATCAATTAAAAACAAAAAATTTAAAGAATATGTATATGTATAACTAAATCACTTTACTGTACACTTAAAACTAATACAACATTGCAAATTATACTTCAATTATAAAAAGAAAATCAATCACTATAATTCACCGTATTAATAAAAGAATAAAGAAAATACATAATCATCTCATTAGACACAGAAAGCATTGGACAAAAGCATAAAATTTCTTAGCAAAAGCATAAAATCTCTTAGAATAGAAGGGGTCTTCCTCAGTCTGAAGAAAATCCTATAGCTAACATCATATTTAATAAGAAACTGAATGATTTTCCCTTAACATCAGGAACAAATCAAAGCTATCCACTTTTACCACTTGTATTCAATATTATACTAAAAATTCTAGTCAGAGCAGTAAGACAAGAAAAAATGCATCTAGGGTAGAAAGGAAAATGTTAAGTTCTTATTATTCAAAGATGATAAATTGTTGAAACTGAAAATTTTAAAGAATGTATTAATTAATACAAGAAAGCTACAACAACTAACAGCATATAAGGCTGTAAGGCTCATTATAGCATATAAAGTCAATATACAAGAGTCAATTGTATTTTCATATATTAGACAGACATTTAGATTTTCAAAATAATTTAAAATTGCATCAAAATATGAAATACTTAGGGATAGATGGAATGAAAAATGTGCAAGACCTAGACATTGAAAACTATAAGACTATGAAAGATCACTAAGCAAAATTAAAGACGGGTTAAATAGAAAAAGATACTCTCCTCATGAGCTAGAAGACTCAATATTGATATGATGTCAGTTCTCCTCGAGTTGAGAAATAGATTCAACACAATACCAACCAAAATCCTAGGAGGCTTTCCAGTAAAAATTGATAAACTGATTCTAAAATTCAAAACTGATATGCAAAGGATCTAGAATAGACAAACAATTTTGAAAAAGAATGGCAAAGTTAAAGACTTATACTATCTGATTTCAAGATTTATCATAAAGGTACAGTAATCAAGATGTAATAGTATTGCCAGAAGGATAGACACAGTGATCAACAGAACAGATGGTCCAGAAGTTGACCCATACATGTACGGTCAACTGATTTTCCACTGAGGTGACAAGGATAATATTTTCAATAAATGATGCTGTAAAATTGGATAATCTTACACACAAAAAAAAATCACTTCACTCATTTTATGTTTCATATAGCAATAAACTCAAAATGAATCATAGACCTAAAGGTTAAATATTTCTTGAAATGTTATGTAGCAGTTAATTTCTGATACAAAAGGATTCTATGGTATAAAAAATGTAAAGAATTAGATTCTTCTCTTGAAGATGAATAATTTACAATATCCAATCAAAAA
>NW_011477379.1:14175-15736 GCF_000754665.1 Bison bison bison | reverse complement strand
TCTAGCCCTGTACTTTCTTATAACTGACATCTTTCAGATGTCACCTGCATGCCTGCTAAGTCGCTTCAGTAGTGTCTGACTCTTTGCGACCCTATGGACCATAGCCTGCCAGGCTCCTCTGTCCATGGAAATTCTCCAGACAAGAACACTGGAGTGGGCTATAATTTGCTTCTCCGGAGGAATCTTCCCCATCCAGGGATGGAACCGGGTCTTTTACATCTCCTACATTGGCAGGCAGGTTCTTTATCACTAGCGCCACCTGGGAAGCCCAGATAGCATTAACTGTATTAATCTGATCTTGGAGAAGGGAATTGAAAGGGGTACTGAAAAAAAAAAATTAACCTTTTTTTCAGATAATACCTCAAATACCTAAATTCCTAATAAGTATCAGGGTCAGAGAGTGACTCATGATTCCACTGTTTTCAACTGGTTAAATCAAATAACCCCTCTGGCAGTCAAGTTTTAAATCTGCAAGTCTAGACATTACATCAAAATTCAGATGTCCGAGTCAGGGAAGCTGGACTCTGGCCCCGAGAACTTCTGCTCAAAGCAGATGGAATTCAAGCTGCATAATCTCCAGATCGCTTTTTTCCCCCACTGTTTTCTTTCCTTTTTTTGTTTGTAAACTTCCGCAGCATTCCAAGATGCCGCGGAAAGTTCTCATACCGAAATGAAGTGGAGCAGGTTGTTCAGCTCCTAGGTCCCTACAGTGGCCACGCGCTGCTGCTGAGTTTCATCTTAGGACCCCTTCCAGCAGGTCCTAAACTGGGGAAAGAGGTTCAGTGAGAGACCACCAAAGCCAGAGTGGGGAGTGGGCAGATGGAGCAGGGCGTCGGGAAAGAGGAAGAAGGTTGGGGGCGCCGGGCTGATTCCCAAAGTCCCCTACTAGTTCCCAAAGCGGTGCGGGCGGGAGGCGGAAGAGCCCAGGCCGGGTGAGAGGTCAGTTGGGCATCCCTGCCAGCTGGGCAGCAGCGGCGGCGAGGAGAGACAAGAAGTGACCCCTTCGCCCCTCAAGGATAGAATGGCCCTGATGCTGGGAAGGCGCCTGTGGCAGGGCCAGGTCCGAGCGGCCGCCGGATATCCTCAACGGTGCCCTGGAGTCGGAAAGCGGGTCCAAGGAGCGTTGTTAAAAAGAAAACAACGTCTCGCTGTCGCCCAGCATCCTCCTCCCTTGGCTTGGCTTCCTCCCACTTCTGCCGTCGTGCCCGCGGCCGACCAGCTCGGCACATACCGAGGCCACAAGGCTCGCTGGGCTCGAAAACCGTGCTCTGGCCCACGGGCCCCCGAGCCCTGGCCCCGGCCCCAGACCCCCACGTCGCCCGCAAACTCGCGATCCTGGACTCACGGCCCCCATCCCTCCCCAGTGCACATCGGGCCAGGGGTTCCCCGCGGTAGCGTGGGAGTAGGGGCGCGGGCCAGGGTCACTCCTCTCCCCGTCGCCAGTCCGAAACTGCCAGTCGCCCCAAAGTCGCATCCAGCCACCCGGATTCCAGTTCCTTGAGTGGGGAGAGCGCCTCTGGTTCACCCAGAGCAGGGGCTCTAAGTCCAGGCGAGGGAGGCG
>NW_011477379.1:9593-12676 GCF_000754665.1 Bison bison bison | reverse complement strand
CTAAACTGTGTCCAACTCTTTGCGACCCCATGGACTGTAGCCTGCTAGGCTCCTCTGTCCATGGGATTTCCCAGTCAAGAATACTGGCATAGGTTGTCATTCCCTTCTCCAGGAGATTTTCATGATGCTGTCAACAGCTAACCCAAGACCCTGTACCAGACAGACCCTGTGGTAACTTCCCCAATATCCTCTCCTTATCTTGGTGGCCACCTCCTGTTCCTTAATGTCACATCCTTGCCCTAACTCCCTCCTGGAACATATGATTCCAATCTTAGCAAATTAGCATAATTCAAATCCAAATTAATCAGCCTTGTCCCATTCCTTGCCACTGGCTGGCTCTGAGCATAATCTAATTGGGGCAGGTGAGAGTAGCAATTTCCTGGGGCTTTGGAGGAACTTTTTCTTTCATTATCTGGAGGAGTGTTTCAGAAGCAAGCAACCGCCTCCACTTCATGTGCTCAAAGAAACAAAGAGCCCCTGAGAACTGTGGGCAGCCACGTATCGGCAGTAAGAAAGAGCCAAGTCAAAATAAAGCACACATCAAGAAGCACAAGCAGGAAGAAATCTGACTCTGGTGTCATTTTTGAGCCTCTGAATCAAGCAGCTTTTGAGTCTAGGTCTACCCTTATTGATTAGGGTAGTGAGATTTGAGTTTTCTGTTACATTGTCATTTTGCATTTCTATCTAATACAGGCCCAATGATCATTTTTGATAGCAAAGACCCAAGCATCAAATGAGCAGATGGATTAAATAACTTTTGAGGCCCTATCCCAGTGATAAGAGACTACCACATTTGAGTGGTAGAGCTAAAAGGAAATCCTGGAGAAGGAGGAAGCCTGTAACCTGATCTGAGGGATTCACGTTTGCTTTCAAGAGTAATGAACAGCCAACTTTTCACCCTTTACAGACAACTGATTCAGAGGGAGAAACAGCCATCTACCCAAATCCTCAGTCATGGCGAGTGACTCCTGTGAGGGACTGATTGGTAGAACTTTTCATAGCTATTGTGGCCCACAATATTTTTATTTTATACTTTCTTTTTCTTAGTAGACTGCAAATCCCATGAAAGCTGGGGTTGCCAGGCATTTTTGTATAACATACTACAAAGCAGACACTCAAAAAAGGGGAGCTAGAATGAAATCTATCAATCATTTGACATTATAACAGAAAAAATTTATGCCACAATGCAGTCTTTGCATGTGTCATTTTAAATTATTTTTAATGACACATTTTATTATTCCCACCAGGGGATTTCCTATAATAACTCTGTACGCTTGGGACTAGAGGGAACAATGTGATTAAAAAAATTGTTTAATAGCAATCAAACCCTTCAGTTCATGACATGTCAGTTATCACTGAACTAAAATCCAAGATTTAGGGGGCTTCCCTGGTGGCTCAGTGGTGAAGAATCCGCCTAATGCAGGGGACACAGGTTTGATCCCTGATCTGGGAAGAGCCCACATGCCAAGGAGCAATTAAGCCTTTGTGCCACAACTATACCCTATGCTCTAGAGCCTGGGAGCCACAACTACTGAGCCCATGTGCCACAACTACTGAAGCCCACATGCCCTAGAGCCTGTGCTCCACAACAAGAGAAGCTACCACAATGAGAAGCTTGTGCACCACAACTGGAGAAAAGCCCTCACAGCAACTATATATATATAAAAGAAGACTTACGAGGTCAGTTAAAAAAAAAAATCCAAGATTTAAATCTACGTTATCATAAGCCAGTTGATTCCCAACTATTCTCCTCTATCAGCCAGCAAGAAAATCCCATCTCTGGGATTCCCTGCTAGAAAACTTATTTAGATTTACTCTCTGAACATTGGTAGATACAAAGATTCCTGTAAACCTTGCTAGTATTCTTGTTTATTTTTATTAAGGTAAAATTCACATCACATACAATGAACCATTTTAAAGTGTTCAATTTGGTGGCATCTAGTACATTTACAATGCTATGCAGCCATCACCCCCATCCAGTTCCAAATCCTCTCATTATCCCAGAAGAACACTCCATACCTGGTAAACACTCACTCCCCATTCACCTCTCCATCCATGCCTTGGCAACCACTAATCTGCTATCTATCTTTATGCACTTGATATTCTGGATATTTCACATTAAGAAAAATCATACAATATATGACCTTTGTGACCTATTGCATAGCACATGGAACTCTACTCAATGTTATATGCCAGCCTGGATGGGAGAGGAGTTTGGAGGGAGAATAGATACATGTGTATGTATGGCTGAGTCCCTTTGCTGTTCACCTGAAATTATCACAGCATTGTTAATTGGCTATGCCCCAATACAAAATAAAAAAGTTTAAAGTTTGAAAAAAATAAAAAATACATATGACCATTCTGTCTAGTTTCTTTCATTGGGCATTATAATTCAAGAACAAAAAGATAAACAGTCACGTTAAAAAATGGGTAATGGAAAAAACTGGGCAAAGAACTTACACAGACATTTCACCAAAAATGGCTAATAAACACATAAAAAGATGTTTGACATTCTAATGCAAATCAAAACTACACCGAGACACCACTTCACATCCACTACCATGCATATTCAAAAGAAAAGAGAAAATAACAAGTTGGTGAAAATGCAGAGCAACTGGAAGACCTTTGCATTGCTAACCGAACAGTAAAATGATGCAGTCATTGTGGGAAACCAATTTGACAGTTCCTCAAAAGTTAACACATAATTATTTTCTCAGTCTGCTTGGTTGACTTAAACAATAGACATTTATTTCTCACCATTCTGAAGGCTGTGAAGTCCAGGATCAAGGTGCCAGCCAATTTCATTCCCAGTTAGAGCCCTCTTCCTGGCTCACAGACAGCTGCTTTCTTGTATTCTTCATATAGGAGGAGAGAAATCAAGAGGAGAAGGTTTCTTCTTATAAGGACACACTAATCTCATCATGTGGGCTATACTCTCATGACTTCATCTAAACTTACCTCTCAAAGCCCCCACCTCCAAATACCATCACATTGAGGGTTAGGGTTTCAACATATGAATTTTAGGAAGACAAATATTTAATCCATAGCAAAGCCATACAATCCATCAATTCCACTTCTGTATA
>NW_011477379.1:5778-9132 GCF_000754665.1 Bison bison bison | reverse complement strand
TTCTGATACATGCTACAACGTGGACAAAACTTGAAAACACTACACTAAGTGAATAAGCTAGACACGAAAGGACACCTACTATGTGGTTCCACTTATATGAGTTATCTACATTACACAAATTTATAGAAAAAGAAAGTACAATAGAGGTTACCAGGCACTGAGAGGCAACAGAAATGTGTAGTTATTGCTTAAGGGTTACAGTTTTTCTCGTTTGGGGTGATGAAAAAGTTGTGAAATAAGATAGTGGTGATGGTAACACAATAATATGAATTCATTTAATGCCACTGTATCATAAACTTAAAATGGATAAAATGGCTTTATGTTATACATATTTTGCCACTATTAAAAATAGCATAATACACCAAAAACCACTGTACGGTACTCTTTAAGTCAGAAAATCCATTATATACAAATTATATCTCAATAAAGCTCTTTTGAAAAATCCATTATCACTCCTTCTAAAAAGGTATCATCAAGGAAAAAGTACTTAAGAATATATTTATATATTTAATCAAGAAATGCAAGATTTGTACACTGGAAAATGCAAACTATTCTTGAAAGAAATTAACAAAGATCTAAATAAGCAGAAAATCAGCCCAATTTAATAGAGAGATAATATGGTTAAGACAGTAATTCTTCCCAAATTGATCTTCAGTTTGATGAAAGAACTATCAAAATACCTTTTTTATAGAAGTAGATGAGCTTATCCTAAATTTCATGTGGAATTCCAAAAGACCTTGACTAGACAAAACAATTTTGGAAAAGAAGAACTATGGTGAAGGATTCATACTACTCAATTACACAACTTAGTATAAAGCTGCAGTAATCAAAACAGTGTTGTTTCTCTATAAGGAAGGAAAATATATAACAGTGAAATAAAATGAGAATCCGGAGGTAAGCTATATCAGCAAGGGTGACCCTGATTCAATGGGAAAAAATAGTGTTTTCTGCATATCATTCTGTGACAATATAGATACTTATATACAAAAGAACATACTGATATTCAGCCCCTACCTCAAACCATATATAAAATTCACTCAGATGGTTCAAAACCTGAAATATAACCTAAAACTATAAAAATTTAGAAGGAAACATAAGTTAAATCTTTGTGACTTTGGATTAGGAAATGATTTCTTAATTATGATACCAAAAGTACAAGCACGGAAAGAAAAAGTAAATGCCTTGGACTTCATCAAATAAACAATGTTTGTTTTTATGAAGTTAATGGTCCCCGAAGATCCTTTCCTAGTTGTACCATTTCGTTAAGGATAATAAAATGATGGCATTCTATCATTTCTTCTCCATTTATCAACTAGAATATTTTATAAAGAGAAACATCCTCTTATAACTCTGTGGTTATCTTCAAGTACAATATGCCCTATGAAAGGCAAGATAAATACATCCTCATTCTCTTTTATTTTCTAGTTTTTAAAATGAGTCGATTCCCTAGTGTTGTTTTACAGTATCAATCTGACCTAAAGCACTGAAATAGATTTGATATGTTTCAATCCAATAGAGTTACTATTCTCATTGATATTCAGATTTTCCCCTCTTTGAACAACAGGAGGGATTTTCAGGTTGCTCTTGAATTCTTTTTAGCAAGATCCAGTGATCACTGATACTTTTCTGATATGACAAGATGTTTCAGGATCACACTGTAATTTCCTGCTCCAATCCTAGAGACAACTATACCTCCAAGGAGACCTGGAAAAGATGATTTTTAATGGCTACATCTTTTGAATGTACTGCTTATTCAACTAGTCTGCTATTTGGAGGGAAAGAGCTATAGATAGTTTCTGTAACTATTCTATATTATAAATTAAATACTGAGCTATTTTATAGAAATAGCATGTACAAGTGAGTGATAATAACCTTATAACTGTTTTTCTCTATTATTTAACATTGATATTTAACAAAAGCCTAGTCAATTGACCGATTTGGGGCTTAACCTATTGTTTTCCTGAAGTTAGGAGTCTCTGAAGATTTTTTCCTCCTTGTACCACTTCTTTAAGGATAACAAAATGATGACATTCTATCAAGTCTATAATGATAAATATTTGTTATTATAGACATTCACCTACTATAGACATTTGCTTCTACAGTGGGACTTGCAAACAATGAATCAAAAGGTGGAAGAAAAAAATAATTAGGAAAATAAAAGGTAGCAGCAAACATGAAATAAAACCTCCAGAGAGGAAATTAAGTATATTTTAGGCCCTAATACTCATCAGCCTCGAAGGATATTCTGCTTTTTCCTGGAACTATAATCCCTCTAACAGCCCTGGACATTTCATCACCAGTCAAGAGGATAACTGTATGCGCGTGTTCAGTCATGTCCCACTCTGTGACCCTGTTGTCTGTAGCCCGCCAGGCTCTGCTGTCCGTGGAATTTTCCAGGTAAGAATACTGGAGTGGGTTGCCATTTCCTCCTCCAAGGGATCTTCCACACCCAGGGATCAAACCCAGATTTCTTTATGTCTTCTCCATTGGCAGGTGGATTCTTTACGACTAGTGCCACCTGGGAAGCCCACTACATGCTATAAGAAGGTCTAACATTGAAAAACTGATTGTACCAAGTGCTAGTGAAGTTGTGGAGGAGCTCTCATACATTGTTGAAGAGAGTGTAAAATCACTCAACCATTGTGGAAAATAGTTTGGTAGTTTCTTTAAAAGTGAAATAGGGGGACTTCCTTGGTGGTCCAGTGGCTAAGACTCTGTGCTCCCAATGCGAGGGGCCAGGTTCCATCCCTGGTCAGGGAACTAGATCCCACATGCCTGAACTAAAGATCTCACATGCCTCAACAAAGATCGGAGATTCCACATGTCGCAGCTAAGACCTGGTGCAGTGTAATATTTTTTGAAGTGAAACATATTACTACCATATGAGCCAGCTATTCTACCCTATGTATTTACCAAACATAAATGAAACCATATATCTACACAAAGATTTGTATACAACTGTCCCAAGCAGCTCTATTTGTAATAGCTTAAAACTGGAACAACTGAAGTGTCTAGCAGAATACTATTCAGCAGCAGGAAGGAAGAACTACTGATACATGCATAAGATTGAGTGAATTTCAAAATAAGTGTTGAGTGAAAGAAACCATGCAAAAATGAGTACAGTAGAGGATAACACTGGGTAGGAATGTAACTGAAAGGTGTTTTTTGTTAACCTTTATTGGAGGGAGCTCACTTCTTGTTCACCTATGCAAGAAGCTTTTACCTAGGAAACTTATCCCTTATTCTTAAGAATTATAAACAGAAAGCACTCTCTCCCAACCATGCCAAATTCCTTATTTGGTTGCTTGGCAATAGGTGTATTGGCTGAAATGTTAGAGTGAATTAAGCTGTCTT
>NW_011477379.1:4616-5678 GCF_000754665.1 Bison bison bison | reverse complement strand
TTTTACGTATTTCTTTATTTAAGATTTGTTTAATCCGTATTTTGAAAGGAACGCAAGTCCGATTCTATGGGTTAAAGGTGTTGGTCAAAGTTAATTAAGTATAAGTAGTTGCAATTCATAGGTCTATTAGGGGAAAAAAGACTTTATTCTATAGTTAAAAGAGAAAGCCACTCACCCCTCAAATTATAAAGACCTCAGGCTTGGAATGCTTGCACAGAACTCAGCGTGCTGGAAACTGTGTAGAGTTTACATGTTCTGCTGTTACGCTATTTATTATCTACCATGTCAAAACTGTTGTACATGTATTCCTCTCAGCCATTATGTTCATTTTCCTTTTTGTTCATTTTCTTAACTGCAGAGAGAGGGGCATGTGGATGAGCAGAGTTGCCAGATAAAATACAGGACATACTCATACTAAAAAAAGGAGTCATTGTTTATCTTGAAATTCAAATTTAACTGAGAGTCTTGTGTTTTTATTGGTTAAATCTGACAACCCTAAGGATCAGTAGAGAGTAACAGTGACTAATCTCGGGAAGTTAAAAAGGACTACATATTGTACAAGGTAGCGTAGCACTTCTAAAACTTTAATAGAGTGTACATATGTATTATCTGGAATGCTTGTTGAAAAACAGATTCTGATTCTGAGGATCTGCAGCAGAATCTGAATTTCTAACAGTTGATGCCAATGATGCTGGTTTCCGGACTACAGTTTGAGCAAGGCTCTAATGGAAATTTGAGTGTGTGAGTGTGTGTGTGTGTGCACGTGTGTGTGTGTGTGTGCACGTGTTTTGGCTGCCCAGCATATGAACTTCCTTTCTGAGCATAAGGAATTCACCAACATAATTCTTGAAGGAACGTGGAGCCTGGCTCTTACTATGAAAGCAGAAGGAAGATGTCAAATACTCATTTTACCAGACTGCTTTGCAGCCTGGATTTAGTTCCATAATCTACATGGGGATTTAGTTCCATGATATACACAAAGCAAAAGGCAAAGGAGAAAGGAAAAGATATACCCAACTGAATGCAGTTCAGTTCAGTCACTAAGTCGTGTCCAACTCTTTG
>NW_011477379.1:0-1580 GCF_000754665.1 Bison bison bison | reverse complement strand
TCAGGAAAATCCCCTAGAGGAGGGCATGGCAATCCACTCCAGTATTCTTGCCTGGAGAATCCCATAGACAGGGGAGCCTTAACACACAGCAATTTAGCACACACGTACGCTGGTGATGACTGGTCTTGGTTTAATAGAACTAGATTCATTCACACGCTAACCCTGTCACTAACTAGTTAGTTATGTGATTTGGGGCAAATCACTTAGTCTCCATTTCCTTGACTGTTAAAGGAGGACAAGATTATCTGATTATTCACTTATTCACATTACTTCATAATTATTTTTACAACCTTATTGAGATACAAATTGCATATTCTAAAATTCACCCATTTCAAGGGGAATTTATGGGAGAATGGATACAGGTATATGTATGGCCGAGTCCCTTTGCTGTCCAACTGAAACTATCACAACATTGTTAATTGGCTATACTCCAATATAAAATAAAGTTTTTTTAAACTATAAATAAAATTCACCAATTTCAAGTGTACAATTGAATGACTTTTAGTAAATTTACCAAATTGTTCAACCATCACCATAACCTAGTTTTAGAACATTTCGTCTCCCCAATAAGGTCCCTCAGGCCTATTTACAGTTAGTTCATCCCCATATCCACCCTCAGGGCTGAGCAACCACTAATTTATTTTGTGTGTCTATAGATTTGCTTTTTCTGGCCATTTTAAATAAATAGAACCATACAGTCATAATTATTTGTTACACAGGTTTTTCTGTTCTACAACCAGTTTCCAAAAGGCCTGTATCTAAGGACAGAAATCAATAAAATTGAAAACAGGAAAACAATAAAGAAAATCCATGAAACAAAGAGCTGGGTCTTTTAAAAGATCGATCAAATTCACAAACCTCTACCAAGTCTGACAAAGAAAAGACACAATCACCAATATCAGGAATGAAGCAGGTAGTTATCACTACAGATCTTGCAGACATCAAAAGGAGAGAAAGCAAATATTGCAAGCAATTCTAGAGTTTAGGTGAAATAGCCCAATTGCTTGAAAATCACAAACGAAACTCATTAAAGACAAAAAAGTTACTGTGAATACTCCTATAACTACGAAAGAATGTTAATTCATAATTTAAAACCTTCTCAAAAAGAAATTCCAGGCTCAGATAGTTTTACTGAGTAATTACGGGGGCTTCCCTTGTGGCTCAGACAGTAAAGAATCTGCCTGCCAGGGTTCGATCCCTGGGTTGGGAACTGAATAATCATACCAAACATTTAAGTGAAAGTACCATTTCTATGCAACCTCCTCCAGAAAAGAAAACAGGAGCTAACACTTCTTAACTTATTTTATGAGGCTGGTATTACCCTAATACCAAAACCAGACAACGAGCACAAAACAGAAACTACAGACCAATATCTCCCATGAATTTAGACACAAAAATCTTCAACAAAATCTTCCAACAATAGACTAAAAAATTAATGAAACAAATTACAACCATGTGGGCTTTATTCCATGTACAAAAGGCTGGTTAAACATTTAAAGATCATTCAGTGTAACCAGCCATGTGATCAGTCCCTCACTCCTGTTCTATTCGCAACCCCACGGGACTGTAGACCATCAGGT
>NW_011477378.1:9437-11260 GCF_000754665.1 Bison bison bison | reverse complement strand
GAATAGCAACCCACTCCAGAATTCTTTCAGGGAGAAATCCATGTTCTTTACCCCTACTACCAGCTGGGACGCTCATTTGGGGCTGTGAGGACTTCAGTGAATTCAGTGGTGATGAAATATCTCGTGAGGACGCCCCACAGAGCAGAGCTCACTGTGGGCTCTCTCAGTACCCTCAGTTCTGGGCTCGGTGGGAACCATCTCTTACAAACTCTGCAGGAAGGGTTCAAGCCCCTGGTTGGTTCCAGGACACAAGCCTCTTCCCCCTGCCAAGTCCCTCTTTCCTTTAATGAGTGGATGCCAGTGGAGCTTCTGGAACTCCCACCGTCTTCCAAGCAAAGACACCAGGACTTCCCCTGGAGGCTCACAAGTCAACTGCCCCCACCCCAGCTCGGAGACCCTGCTCATCCACAACTCATGGCATTACACTCTCAACATTGTCCAGAGTGTTCCCTGCAGATGGAGAAGCCGCACCCTCCTCTAGACACAAGAGCTTATAGGTTTATTTTTTCCTTCAGGGTGACTTTTACTTACTTGACATAAAAGTCGAGGTCAACTGTGTTATTTGCATGAAACTCAATATGACGTACGTACGCGTGGAATGGCCCACCCTCAGTGATCTTGTCTTTGTTACTGGCTGCGATGTAATGGGTTTTCCATTCCCCTGAAAACTAAAATCAAATTCCTGTGAGGAAGCTTCAGCCATCTCTGGAAATTCTACCAACATCATCCCTCAGGAGTTTCCTTGTCCTTTCACTTGGGCAGAAGTTACCTATCTTTATGGACACAGCCCTAGGTTTAAAATCATGTGAAAACTCAACTCACATAAAGGAAGGACTGAGGTATTACTGGGATAGCTTGAGCTGTGTAAAGGAAGGAGCTGAGGCATTACTGAGATAGCTTGAGCTGTCTTGTCAAATGCAAGAGCCCTAGTCCAACAGCCGTGAGATCTTCTGTTTTACAAGAGCAGTGAACAGGCACGAGAGCCAATGAATAGGCGGCAGAGATGATACGGAGGCCATGCAGAACAGGTATAGAGCCAGTGAATGGAACAACTTTGAGTTGCAGGGAGATGGCCAGACTTAGGGATCCACATGACCAAACCTCAAAACGGACATGCACACACGTCTACCCCAAGACCTCCTCCCAGCTTGCACCACCCCTGGTACCGGTTTGAGAAGTAGCTGAGCTTCACTGTGGCCTGCATAAAGCAGACCAAGGACAACGCTGAGCAGCAGAACCTTCATCTCGCTGTCTCTTCTTCTGTAGAGGCTGAGGGTGTCCCAGTGGTTGGAGACGATGTGAAACAGGTGCCTCTTTTATAGCCTGCATCTGTTGGCATGATGCATCACGAACCAATGGTTGTTCCTCAAACAACCAAAGTCACACGGATGTCATCTTCAGTTTCCTGGTTGGTAGAGATAAGCTTTTCTCGCACTCTGTCATTTTAATAATGAGATTAATCTTAAAAGAATCTTTTGTAGATCTGGTATTTTGTCATTTTCATAATGAGATTTGTTTCAAGACAGGCTTATGAATAAGTGAGAAATCACAGAACACGTGTGAAAATTTCAAAGTCAGGAATATTTACTTTATATCCGGAGATCCAAAATGGGATGAGCTGTCCAAGGCACATACTGCCTGCAGCCTCCCACTCCCCGCGTTGCTCACTTAACAGAGGAGAGTGTTTAAAATTTATTATGTAAAAGTAAATATTGACTGTGTGCATTAGCCAAGGAAAATCTGTTTTGTAAGTGACCTTTGGAAAGTCTCCTGTTTCTCAAAAGTGAGGAGCATGTCAGCACAAAGCATCCCACAGTGGGCTC
>NW_011477378.1:3949-6682 GCF_000754665.1 Bison bison bison | reverse complement strand
GGGGGTGTCTCCCATTGCTCCTTAGTGTTAATGTGTCTTCTCTTGGTTCCTCTTTGTAAAGGGTCTAGAAGTCTAGACTTAGACTGCTTCAAACCCAGAAGGCAGCATCTCCAGTTGTGGAAGCATCTCAAGGTGTGTATGCGAAGACTGAAAAGCCGTGGCTTATTGAAATGATTTCCTTGGTCTGTTGCTCAGCCATCTGGGCGCCTGTAATCCTGCTTTCTCAGCATTTCCTCAGGGTTCACCATATGCAGTGACTGAAGTCTGGTGACTTCTAAGAGGCAGGTATTCCTCTTCCTCAGGGCTCGTCGGCTCATGTTCAGTTCAGTTCAGTCACTCAGTCGTTTTCGACTCTTTGCGACCCCACGGGTTGCACTTGGAGGGCTGCAATTGCTGGTTCCATTTCTCAGGTTCCCCTCTCGGTCATGAATGTGACCAACATCTGCTGGACACTTTCGTCCCACTGCGTTGAGAGTCTCATTTCAGTGATTTTGTTTGTTTGTTTGTTTGTTTTTGTCCAGTCCAGTCACATATTCTTTTTAAGCCACTACAGGTGTTATGCTTTGTACCAGGGCCAGCAGTAATTTTAAAAATCCCTGGATTGTTTCTAACTATAATCCAGGAGCCATTTTCCTATGTAGCTTCTTCCCATACCTAGAATCACACTGTCCAATTGTTTTATGTTATACATGTGATTTTCTCAAAATGTTTAGCCACAGAGGTATTTTGGATGTCCGATTACATATTGGTTACTGCAAGAGACAACTTTATAAATTAGACAGGATATAAGTCATGAAGCTAGTAACATAGAGAGTGATGTAGTTCAGCAGAGAAACAGGAGGCATGATTGGAAAACAAAGAACAAAGTTAAACAATGGTTCGTATAACTAGTTTTAATCCAGTTGCGATAATCAAGTGACCCAAGGAGGCATAACTGATTTAATGAGCTATCTGCAGTTTCATTGTACTGGCCACGCACATTTTTACATGGCTTAATGGTTGAGACAAGACTATACTGGCAGAATCAACTACGTAGAGAGAAAAAGATGTTTCCGTTTTACTCACAAAAGTTATAATTTACCACGTTCGTATAAGTCATAATTATTTTAAGAGAACATTTTTCTTCCACCTGGAAAATACAGATTTAAACCAGTAATTTCTTATATAGAAATCATAAAATTTATGACCATATGTACTAGTTCACTCAGGTCTCTGTAAGTTATTCTTTATGTTAACAGCTTTATGAAGCCTTCAGCTTTCCCATCAGAATTCTTTCATAATCTTTTTTACTCAGTTCAGCATTATGGTCTGAATGTCAGACTCTTGTGTTTATCCAAAATCCTTTGTTTATCACTGTCCTTGAAAGCATTTCTCCAAAGGCATAAGAGTGAAGCAATAGCTGTCTATAATGAGAAAAGACTTCAGAAGTCAAGTTTAAATCTGATTACAAGGTAATTGACAAACCAATCCAGTTACTGCTATAACCTACAACACTTTCAGATAATAACTAGAATTATGACTAATAATATACCAGAACACATCAGATTTCTAGGAATTCCATATAATCTCTAGACTATCTTTATCATTTACAATATAACTTAAGGTTTATTACTAATCTGAAAACACCTCCCATGCAGTTTAACATATCAAGTGAACCTAATCAGGTCAATATCTTCCTTTGGGGTGTTTTGGGGGCCGTTTGAATCATCCCAAAGTTAGATAGAGGTAATTTGATTTGAGAATTTTGTCAAAAGAACTTTCAGAGAAAAAAAGATTTTAAAACACAACAGGCTCATAGGTCTCTGTGAAAGAAGTTATTTACTAAGCCAAAGTGATAATAAAAAAGTTCAAAGGCAAATACAGAACAGATCACTTAAAAAGGTAAAGAAACTTAACATTTGCTATAAAAAGCAACTGAACATCTTCAGAAAACTTGCCTTATTTTTTTTTAAACAAATTTACATTTTGCATCTGCTTACTTTAAAAGTTCATTTATTCAATTAAACTTGTTTTAAATTTACTCAGTCCTGAGTGATCAAGTACAAAACCCATTTTGGAACCCTTATCCAGAAATCTTTTGTCATGTAATTGTTTCAGCATAATTTTAACTTCTAAGTTGTAGAATATCTCAAGAGATCCTAAAAGGTGGAAGACTTTCTAAAAGTTCACTCAAAACTCCTGTTTCATTTGCATACTCTCCTCAAAAGTTTCTTCACATTGAGTTACTTTCCTTGCTGACAGATTTGTAAGACATATGGTAAGATTTTATTTAGCTTCTGTTAAACATCGACACAATTCAAATATTATCAGTTCAGTTCAGTCGCTCAGTCATGTTCGACTCTGCGTCCCCATGAACTGCAGCACACCAGGCCTCCCTGTCCTTCACCAACTCCCAGAGTCCACCTAAACCCATGTCCATTGAGTCGGTGATGCCATCCAACCATCTCATCCTCTATCATCCCCTTTTCCTGCTGCCCTCAATCTTTCCCAGCATCTGGGTCTTTTCCAACGCGTCAGCTCTTTGCATCAGGTGGCCAAAGGATTGGAATTTCAGCTTCAGTACCAGTCCTTCCATTGAATATGCAGGACAGATTTCCTTTAGGATGGACTGGTTGGATCTCCTTGCAGTCCAAGGGACTCAAGAGTCTTCTCCAACACCACAGTTCAAAAGCATCAATTCTTCACTGTTCAGCTTTCTTTATAGTCCAACTCTCACATTCATCCATGACCACT
>NW_011477378.1:0-1349 GCF_000754665.1 Bison bison bison | reverse complement strand
CTAGAGGACATGGTCCCCACTCCAGTGTCAAAGACCCACACTCCCTAACTCCTTCTCCCTTCATCATCGCTTATTCTTTTTATAAGCGGTCTTCATTCCCTGGTGAGTAACTTCCGCAATGTCATGGTCTTTGCGTTTTTTGTTGGCTGAACCTCCAGTGCTAGAACTGGTGAGCGAGTGAGTCAGGCTGCTTCCTCGGAGGTTTCTGTTCTCAGCAGGCAAATTTCGGCAACCATGTGTACAAGACAGGACATTTCTTGGTAAAAAGAAATATCACACGGACGTCAGAGAGGGCAGGTTCCACAAAGGAAATTTCCATTGTGAGTCACCTCTGTGTACTTTTGGTTTTTTGTTTATGAACTGGTATTTATCCGTTGGCATCTGTTTGTTTCCAGTTCCGTGTGTGTGTGTTTATCAATTCCTGTGAGGATAATTCAGGCAGTCAGCCTTTGGCTGTAGTCTTTGATCAATATGTTTCATTATTTATATCAATTGTATAGGAATTAAGATTCCCCCCCTCTGTCCTACTCTTATCATTGGCGTCTGTCAGCTAATGCTAGGTTGGAACCCAAAGCCAGCATCAATAACAGTAAACCTCAGTTTTTGCCCTTCTCAAGGTTTGTGCAGCAAATGAGACAAAAGTTTCATTTTTTGCCGAATGTCTTAATTTCTCCTTTTCCCGACAGGAACAGACTAGAGATTGAGTTCAGTACAATGCGCTATAAACCTTTACCTACATGTACATCATAAAGAATGTGTGTTCTGTAGGATTCCCCCTCTCCACGCTTTGTCCTGAATTCAGCAAATACAGATTTAATGCCTACAACTGCCTAAGCCTGAGAATTTAGCAAGAAGCAGACAGACTCAGTACATCATCCAGTGAGCAGCCTTGCTGTGAAAGGAGGCAGAATATATAAGAGCTTAACAAATAACTGGCTTTCCCTGGTGGCTCAGCTGGTAAAGAATCTGCCTGTAATGCAGGAAGACCTGGGTTTGATCCCTGGGTTGGAAAGATCCCTGGGTTGGGAAGATCCCATGGAGAAGGGAGAGGCTACCCACTCCAGTATTCTGGCCTGGAGAATTACATGGAGCGTATTGTCCACGGGGTTGCAAAGAGTCAGACATGACTGAGTAACTTTCATTAGTTCATTTCAGTTCAGTCACTCAGTCGTGTCCGACTCTTCTCGACCCCATGAATCGCAGCACGCCAGGCCTCCCTGTCCATCACCAATGCCCGGAGTTCGCTCAGACTCACGTCCATTAAGTCAGTGATGCCATCCAGCAATCTCATCCTCTGGCGTCCCCTTCTCCTCCTGCCCTCAATCCCTCCCAGCATCAGAGTCTTTTCC
>NW_011477377.1:17463-18937 GCF_000754665.1 Bison bison bison | reverse complement strand
TTGAATCTCTGTGTTGAATTCTTCAGTTTACTCATTATATTTTTAAGCTTCAGAATTTGTTTTTATTTTTGATGATTTGTATTTCTTTGAACTTTTACTTTTGTTCATGTATTGTTTTCCTAATTTCATTGAGGTGTCTGTGTGTACTTGTAGTTCACTAAACTCCTTTAGAAAGATGATTGTGAATTCTTTGCCTGACAGTTTACAGATTTCTATTTAGGGTCAGCTGTTGGGAGCTTTATTAGTTTCCTTTGGTGCTTTTCTATTTCCCTGTTTGTTTTTGTTTTGTTTTGTTTTAATCTTTGATTTCTTACATGGGTATCTACACATTTGAGAAAGTGGTTTTCTATTTCAGACTTACAGGCTTGCTTTGTCAGAGACAACTCTTCAGCAGTCAGTTCAGTTTGGGTTCCTGTACATGTCTGCTAATAATATCATTGGGCCAGTGGGGCTTGTCATCTGGGTCTATTTTGGGGTGAGGCCACTGCCTGAGCTACAAGGTTGGAGGTGTGTGTTGCTGGCTGTCCACTGTGGGATAGGACTGTTGGCCTATTTCCCTGCCCACAGAAGGCTGTAGGGTGGGCTCCATGGTTGCTTGAGTTCTCCAGTCAGGCTTCCTAGATGGTGGGGACTGGGTACTCTACTAAATAAGAGGTGGAGCTATGAATTAATATTAAAGAATAGCAGCTCTGGAAATCAGATTCTTCCCCTCCTCAGGGTTTGTTTTTTCTACTTGTTCTAGTTGTTGTTATTTTAGTAACATTTTAAACTCATTTTGTAAAGTCTGTATTCTTAGTCAGATGTGGCTGAAGTCTCTGTTACTGTAGTGGTCAACTAGTGATTTGACAGAATTCCTTAAACACGTGGAACACTCCCCCTTCAAAAATTGTCCTAGTTTTCGCAGGTGGGCTCTTTGTGTTGGAGAAAACCTTCGACTTACAGTCAGACAATACGCGATTCTGTCATAACCTTCACTTCTTGCTTACAGAGAACCTGAAGGTCAGACAAAGGTGAGAGTTTAAAGTCTCTCAGGTTTGTTTTTTTTTTTAAGAGCATGTACCCAGCTTTTGATATGTGCTTGACCTTTTAGATGACTAAGACTACCTGAAAGCTTTTCAAAGTCTTTATCCTCCCAAGCTTTTCCGTTTGTCTATTGTTTATCCCTACTGTCAGTCCTTGTCTAGTTGCTAGCCCTAATGCTTTTAACTATAAGTATTTTGACTGCCTTCTCTCCCTGCTACCCTGCCCTGTTGCTGCCTCCAACTTGGGAGATTTCCAAGTCAGGTTAAATAAACATAAACCCTTTGAGCTGGTACTTCAGGAAGCCAAAATACAGAGCTGAGCAACCAACCTCTATTCTTTGAGGATAAGATTCATTTTTCTCCCTCTGGTACTAGGAACCTCGTCGAGAATTCTACAGTGCCAGTGAGAAGGGAAGCCAGGGCTAAGGACAGGGTAAAGGAAACATTTTTTC
>NW_011477377.1:12935-15344 GCF_000754665.1 Bison bison bison | reverse complement strand
CCACAAAGATCAAGTCATATTTACATTTGCTTAGTTAATGACACGTCACATCAGCTTCTCATCTTTGAGGTAACTATATTTAGGGAGATGTCCTGTGGTCATATACGTTTCCATCTTTTGCTTTCCTTTCTCAGTGTGTCATGTCAAATGCAAGCTATTCTGCTAAGGAGAAAACACAGGTCTTTTGTATCTGTAGACAACACTGTTCCCAGTAGTCGACAAACTCCACTATAGCAGGGAACTGAGTGTTCCCATTTTGTATCATTCCAGCATCATTCACAAGTAGTATGGATCATTCTTTCTTAGGCTTCAAACACCCTGAAGTTTTCAACAGGTAATTTTTGATTACTGAGCAGTGTTCCCTAAATTCCTAAGAAGAAAAGAAGTGTAATAATTTTACCATGTTAAAAAGATCACAATAAGAGCTTATACAGCATGTTTATCACCTCACCATAATCTAATTATTAACAAATGGCAGAAGAAATCTTTTGGGTTTAAAAAAGCTTTATTTAGCATACCCAAAACAGAAACATAAGAAAAACCTTACCTGGAATGAACATAAAATAGTTAAATACCATAATTTAATGTAAACCAGCTGTTTAAAAATGTGAAATATTATCAAATACATGCTATTTACACAGAACCAAGGTAAAGCTCCCTCCACAGTTATTCTATCAGATCATCAATCTTGAAGTCATCATTAACAGTGAATCAAACACAGCATCTGTATTTGTACTGGTCAATAGGAAAAAGAGAAATCATTTAATTTAAACAGATACAATTCATTGTGACATTCAAAGCAGGGAGGCAGAAAAGTGCCAGTTCTAGGATTCCAGACACAATCGCTGCAGATGGAGGTCTGGAAACCGATCCACTAAAAGACCAGGTAGCCCATTCTTTCATGTAAATATACACTGGTTGATTCAATGTAGTTACTTCTTAAGAAAGGTACTAAATAGATCTGTAAAAATAAACATTTATTAAAAATGATCAAAGGTGAATGTAATATCAGTCAGGTAAGAAAGGCTAAAGCATAAAAATAGACACTATTCCAGACAAGCCCCTTTAATTATAACAAATGTTAAGAAACTCAGTGTACAAAACCAGATAGGGTAGCAAAAGGGTTTCTAAAAAGGTCAAACCCAAACCAAGATCAAACAAACTAACAGACTGTTTCTTAAAGAAAGTATTGTGTTTATCTTAGACATTTGCTTAGCCTGTCATTATCACCTGAATGCGGCCATGAGACCTGTGGCTGATGTGAACGGTGTGGAATAGTGTGTTCTCTGACAACGGTCTAAAAAGCTATAGCCATTGATCAGTGTAAGCATTTGGCGTTTGCTTCAAGGATCAACATTCATTCTTATACTTAAATTCAGGTATCTCTAAGAGGCAGCGTTAAATTCACTATCAGGAGTTTAGAATGTAAAATTAAATGACAAGTATGTATAGTTAGTAATAGAACATCCTGCTCCTTTGTCTCATCCTGTAATTTTCAATCTTTTGGTCTCCAGACCCCTTTGTATTCTTTTTTTTTTTTTAAATCTCTTTCTTTGGCCTCGCCCGCCGCGGCCGCCGCCTTGTACTTGGAGTACAGCGGGTTCACGAAGTACGAACTCATCGAGGCGGCGGCGGCGGCCAGCGGCCGGGGGCCAAGGTAGGGCGGCCCCGGGCGGGCGGCGCGGAGCAGGCAGGGAGCGCGCCTCCCCCTTTATATTCTTAACATTTGTTGGGGATCTGGACACCAAAGAGCTTTTGTTTATGAAATTTATAGCTACCAGTATTTGCCATATTAGAAAGTAAAAGTGAAAAAAAAATAAGTACTTATTGATTTAAAAATATAAAAGTCCCCAAATTAAAAAGTCCATTACATGCTAAACACAAATAACATTTTAAAGCAAATAGCTATATTTTCTAAAACAAACAAAAGCATGGGAAGATGACTAACGTTTTTAACAACTTTTTGAGAGAGAAAGTGAAAAGACAACGTGTTGGTGTTATTATGAAAATACTGTTGGTCTCACAGACCCCCCTCAAATTTGAATGTTCTCAAGGACTCCCATCGGGGCTCACTGCCATTTGTTGAGAACTGCTGGTTTAACCTGAGGCCTGATATTAATGACAAAAGAAAAAGTCCACACAAAAGGAGCCTTAATTTTTCTCTAAACCAAAATACATTACTGGCTCAAACACTCCCATTCTCAGCTTTAAGTAGAAGCCAGAGATTACCATGTACTCAGGGCCAAATTCAAAACAATGCTGTCATTTCTGCTGAGACCAGGTTCGAGATTTATTAATTTTTTAGTCCATGAAAGCCGTAAAACCTGTTATCTAAACACAGTCAGCGGTAGTTCCCTTTCCAGCATTTGCTTACCCTGCTTGTGCTGAGCGGACAGTTGTCATTAACGT
>NW_011477377.1:8443-10348 GCF_000754665.1 Bison bison bison | reverse complement strand
GTCTTCAAGACTTGGTGTTTTTTGTATTTTCAGTTATGATATATTGGAAGGGCAAAAAGCATAAAGAATTTTCCCTTTTCCAAATATACCACCTAATCTCCCCTTTAATATAGAAGGTAAATACCATTTTCCATGTCCAATTATGAGAGAGGGACCCCATCATCATTGTGCTATTTCAGGCTGTTGGAGGCTCTTAGTGCTCAGATGCAATGCCTTGTTTCCCAATAGCTCTGTTTGGGACTCTCTCCTACCAGGTATTCCCCCCCAGCCCCAGAGTACACAGATTTAATGCATCTAAACACTCAATAAGTAGTGGTGATTATAATGAATTTTTGTATATCATGGGCTTCCCAGGTAGCTCAGATGGTAAAGAATCCGCCTGCAATGCTGGAGACACAGGAAACGTGGGCTCGATCCCTGGGTTGGGAAGATCCCCTGGAAAAGAGGATGGCTACCCACTCTAGTATTCTTGCCTGGGAAATCCCATGGACAGAGGAGCCTGGCAGGCTACAGTGTATGGAGTCAGACACAACTGAGTGATTAACAGTTCACTTGTGTATCATAAGTCTGCTTCAAATTGGAGTAATCTATATCCCAAACCTTGGTACAAACACCACCCCCAATGCTTAAACTTAGCCAATAATGTTTGTTTTTTTTTTCCTCACAATATTTGTTTGCAGGCTACTGATAGTATTTAAACACCCAGCAGAAGGTAAGACTGTGGGCGCTAAAACTGTTTGTTTCATAGCACTGTCTTTTATTAGTCATAAAGGCTTTTAAAGTACTATGTGGGTCTAAGAATGACCCACAGTGTTCCACCCCTAAACTTGGTCATCTTATAAGGTACATTATTATTCCAACATTCCGTGATTCTAAGATAAAAGTTTGATATGCTGAAGAAATATGGTATGATTTAGTAACAGCTGTGTGCAGGTGAAAATATGCAAGGTGCAACATTCACACAAGCCAGAAGTAGAGACACTGTAATCCCAAAGTGTAGAGCCTTTATGTTAGGACAATACCCCAAACTGGAAATTAAATTTTTATTAGTGAAACAGTCAGTTAATAATCCAGGTTGAAAACTCATGAAGCTTTTTGTAAACAATATAAGTGTACGCTATTTTTGTATAACTGTTACTTTTAGTATTGCCAACTTTATTACAGAAAATATAGATTATATAAAAATTTACTAATGCAGAAATATCTGAAAAGGAAAAACCAATCATCTGTAATTACATTGCAAAGATAAAATCACTATTAACATTTTTGGTTTACAACTACTCTCTGCCAACTCTCAGTCAAATCCTTACACAAATGTACATTTTTTAGAAAGTTGGAATCAAACTGTACTAAATCTCAATAAAAGTTTTATTAATCTACTTATAGAGACCTACCAAGTATCTACTTTGTAGGTAACTTTCTTAATCGATAGAGATGAGGATTTCTCCTCTCTTTGCCATCTCTCAGCTCACCATCTCCTTCCCCTCCATTTAATCTTAACCACAAAACACAAATAATATGTGATTTCAAATAATTATATAATGTTAATCTTAGAATAAATGGAATAGACAAATGACTTTTTAATCTTGTCCAGTCACTTTTGGATAATCAATAATGCACATGAAAATGGTTCTGTTTTGTTTTGTTTTCATGCTTGGCTGGTATAAATCAATGTCTGTGGTTTCCTTGGCACACTTGGGAAAAAGCAGCAAAGTTGTGATTTTTTTTTCCTTTGGGAGAAAAAAACGTTAACCCTTGAAAATAAAAGTGTGATTCTATTTTAAAGACAAAGCTTAGACAATAGAATAGAATCATCACAGCAGCTTTTTACTTTACTAATAGCAACACAATTCGCAAGCTGCACCTAATAATCATCCCCACTTGCAGATGAGGAAATGGAGGTCC
>NW_011477377.1:5262-5924 GCF_000754665.1 Bison bison bison | reverse complement strand
ATTTTACTATAAGTTGTAAAAGATATAGCTGGGGGATGAAGAACAAGGTACAGTTTTTCTTTTATTTTTAATTGGAGGATAATTACAGTATTGTGATAGTTTCTGCCATCCATCAACATGAATCAGCCACAGATATACATATGCCCACTCCCTCTCAAACCTCGCAACCCCCCTAGGTTGTCACGGAGCACTGGCTATGGGTGCCGTGCATCATAGAGCAAATTCCCACTGGCTGTTTTCCATATGGTAATGTATATGTTTCAGTACTACCCTTAAGTCATCCCTCCCTCTCCTTTCCCCGCTCTGTCTATAAGTCTGTTCTCTATGTCTGTGTCTCCTTTGCTGCCCTGCAAATAGGATCATCGGTACCATGTTTCTAGATTCCATATAGATGCAATATGATATTTGTCTTCTCTTTTTGACTTAACTTCACCCACCTCATTAGAACTGACTCAAATGTGTTCAGAAGTTACAGTTCTATCTTTTAAAAAATTATGGGGATTATTATTTTGCTAGGCAGCATACAGCTTACATAAAGTAAAAAACTCTGTAATTTAGGTATAATGGTTAATGGTTGTAAAACTGTAAAGGTTCAGATTCAGGATACTTGAGGTGGGAACTGATAGCTGTCCCAGTATAAGAGACAACAGGAGAACGCTCAA
>NW_011477377.1:3962-5162 GCF_000754665.1 Bison bison bison | reverse complement strand
GGACGGGGGAGCCTGGTGGGCTGCAGTCCATGGGGTCGCACAGAGTCGGACACGACTGAAGTGACTTAGAAGCAGCAGGAAGGCCCAGACTGCACTTCCTTCTGTGGCCACATCAGATCTATGCAGGGAACAATTGTTTTCTGGAAAAAACCTATAAAACTAGCAGAGCAACTTCTACTCATCAGGTGAACCAGGAAAAAACCCTACACTGAGCTGAATAGGAAAGGCTGGGACACAACCTCCCCATGGACCCCACCCGGCGTGTGAGGACCTATCATGGGGAGGGATCTCAGAAACATGAGCTGTTCTCCTTGAGGAGTAAAGGATTTGAGCTCACGTGGGGGCACCCTGACTGTATTTAGCAGGATGGGAGCAGACTCAGAAGCCCCCAGACTTCCTGTGAAAGAGACTCACTTGCTGATCTTAAAGCATCAATCGGCCTGAGGCACAGGCCTCTGAGATAGCAGACATCTTTTAGGCCTAATGCAATGCTCTGGGGGTGGAGGACGGCAGGGGCATCCTGGAAAGGGGCTTGTAGCTTTGTGTGCAGCTGAAATTTCTGAGGGTTCTCTCTGGGTGTCTGGCTCTGGTAGGGCTTGTGCACACAGGCGACCCAGGGCAGAGCAAGAAGCAGCACTGAGGTGCCAAGTCCTTCTGGGAAAGAGGCTTTATGTCACAGCTCTGTGGCCTGAGGGGCAGATTTCTTCGGAAACATACAGCTACGGCCCCCTGTAGTCCTCTCCAGAGCACCAGCACCTCCCAGAGGGGAGCTTGTACATGTGTCTGCTGCCCCCTAATCACCTGGCTGTGATGGCTAGCAGGTCCTGTGTTTGTGGACCTCTCGATAGTGGAACAGATGTTAATAGTTCCTGGCTGGCTACCACTCTCAGGGCACAGCACAGACAGATTGAAACACAGCCCAATTTTTGTGTGAAAAATCCTCTTTGCTTGTCTTAGAGCTTCAGGCTGAGGAGCAAGATTCCGGTTTGGTGCTTATATATAGAGATTTCTGAAGGCTCTCTGTGGATGAAGGCCAGAGGATGGTGCCTTTGCACTCTCCCACCACACTGCTCCAGGCTGCTGGTATCTCCTAGAAAGGTGCTTGTACCCTCCATCTGGCACCCCGACTTTGTAGGCTGCTGGCTAGGACACAAGTCTATACCACTGGGCCCTGGTAGTCAGATGACTTACCCTTGTGGT
>NW_011477377.1:0-924 GCF_000754665.1 Bison bison bison | reverse complement strand
CAAAGTTAGAAGAAAGGAAATAACAGATCAGAGTGGAAATACATTAAATAGGAACTAAAAAGACAATAGAAAAATCAGTGAAATTAAGAGCTGGTTCTTTACAAAGATAAACACAATTGACAAGCCTTTAGACTCCTGAGAAAAAAGGAGGACTGAAATAAAAATCAGAAAATAGGAGATATTACAGTTGATACCACAGAAACTGTAAGAGGCTACAATGAACAATCACATGCCAACAAGTTTGACAACTTAAATTACTAGAATGTACAAACACCAAGACTGAATCATGACTAGAAAATATGAACAGTTACTAGTGAGGAGATTATTAAAAAAAAAAAAAACCTCCTAACAAAAGACAAGGACCAGACTGTTTAACTGGTAAAATGTACAAAACATTCAAAGAATTATTAATACCAATCCTTCTCAAATACTTCCCCCCAAAAAGAGGAGGAACACTGCTTACATGAGGTCTGTTGAGCTGCTGTGTGCTTTCACATACTGCCTTGGTTGTATACTGTGTTCAGGATCTTATCCCAAAGTTTCACGGCTGTTATATTAACTCAGCAGTATACCTAGAGCAGTATGCTCAAGGGCGAGGTGAGTAGACCATTAATTATAGAGACTTTAATTGACTAAATTGACTATGAATGTGTGTGAGGGTACTCCATACCTCAAGGCCAAGGAGAGCTTATGAAGGGAGACTGGATCACCAGGCTGTTGTCACTGCCCAAGGGGAGGCTCTGGGTTAAAGGCAGAATGAAACGATTCCTATAGGTAAGGAAGATAAGAGACCTCCTCTTGTGACAATCACGTTGGTGGGTCATGGCTGGACTGAGAGACTTAACCCAGAACAGAGAGAGAGCCTTGTGACGGGAAACTCGTGGCTACAATGAAAGGGAAAATACAAGAGGCCTACAGTCTGTC
>NW_011477376.1:30237-30652 GCF_000754665.1 Bison bison bison | reverse complement strand
ACAATTTCACTCATCTCACATGCTAGTAAAGTAATGCTCAAAATTCTCCAAGTCAGGCTTCAGCAATACATGAACCGTGAACTTCCAGATGTTCAAGCTGGTTTTAGAAAAGGCAGAGGAATCAGAGATCAAATTGCCAGCAACTGCTGGATCATCGAAAAAGCAAGAGAGTTCCAGAAAAACATATATTTCAGCTTTATCAACTATCCCAAAGCCTTTGACTGTGAGCATCACAATAAACTGTGGAAAATTCTGAAAGAGATGGGAATACCAGACCACCTGACCTGCCTCTTGGGAAACCTGTATGCAGGTCAGGAAGCAACAGTTAGAACTGGACATAGAACAACAGACTGGTTCCAAACAGGAAAAGGAGTACATCAAGACTGTATATTGTCACCCTACTTATTTAACTTAT
>NW_011477376.1:27478-30137 GCF_000754665.1 Bison bison bison | reverse complement strand
GAGAGTGAAAAAGTTGGCTTAAAACTCAACATTCAGGAAATGAAGATCATGGCATCCGGTCCCATCACTTCATGGGAAATAGATGGGGAAACAGTGGAAACAGTGGCTGACTTTATTTTCTTGGACTCCAAAATCAGTGCAGATGGTGACTGCAGCCATGAAATTAAAAGATGCTTACTCCTTGGAAGGAAAGTTATGACCAACCTAGCAGCATATTCAAAAGCAGAGACATTACTTTTCAACAAAGGTAGGTCTAGTCAAGGCTACTGTTTTTCACATGTATGGATGTGAGAGTTGAACTTTTAAGAAAGCTGAGCACTGAAGAATTGATGCTTTTGAACTGCTGTGTTGGAGAGGACTCTTGAGAGTCCCTTGGACTGCAAGGAGGTCCAACCCGTCCATTCTAAAGAAAATCATTCCTGACTGTTCATTGGAAGGACTGATGCTGAAACTGAAACTCCAAAACTTTGGCCACCTGATGCAAAGAGCTGACTCACTGGAAAAGCTCCTGATGCTGGGAAGGATTGAGGGCAGGAGGAGAAGGGGACAACAGAGGATGAGATGGTTGGATGGCATCACTGACTCAGTGGGCATGAGTTCCGGTGAACTCCAGGAGTTAGTGATGGACAGGGAGGCCTGGCGTGCTGCAGTCATGGGATCACAAAGAGTCGGACACAACTGAGCGACTGAACTGTACTGCACTGAGGTTTGATTTCTGGGTTACGAAGATCCCCTTGAGGAAGGCATGGTAACCCATTCCAGTATACTTGCCCAGAGAATCCCATGGACAGAGGACCCTGGCATGCTCTAGTTCATAGAGTTGTAAAGAGTAAGACATGACTGAATTGACTGATCATGCACACACACACAGACACACACACATATATGTATGTATATATATATAGAGTGATATACACATTGATATATATATATATATAATATAAATCGAGTGATATTTAGATTAGGAGATAATGGTGTATTTTTCAGTAATTTGGAAAAATTTATTATCCATATTTAAATATTTATTTACTCTTTAGGGAAGAACAAAAATAAAATAAACTTGAAAAGCAAAATATTGTAATTTTGAAGAGAATTTTTTGTTTTTCTGGTGTAAGGATTATTTATAAAATGTATCAATTGTAAAAAATAAAAGCCTGATAACCATTAGATATTTTCATCTATAAAAAATTATTTGCACCTATAAGAATAAATTTTTATGCATCTTTGAAACATGTTAAAAATTAGAAATATAATCCATAGATTTGGAGCCTATATTTGCCATTATGTATAAAGAGCTGCAGCCAATTAATAAGACAAACAGCTCGATTGAAAATGAGCAAAGGATGTGAATAGGAAATTCATTAAGTTAAATGAAGTTGCTAAAAAAAAAAAAAAAAGATATTTGACCTTACAGTACCAAGTCACATATGAGTTAAAATCACAATAAAATGATATAACTATCAGTCAGATCATGGGGGAAGGGGTAGACTTTTATATAAGGGGGCATCTATTACTAGCAAGTACCGTAAGAAACAGGAACACTTGTTCCCTTGTGATGAGAGTACAGTAGAATTCTCTGAACATGCAACTTGGTTATTGCTTAAGAATGATGAAGAGGTAGTGTTCTTCAAGTCCAGTAATTTCACTCCTAGGTTTTCTCTAACAGGAATACAAGGAGATATCAGTAAGTTTTGCACTAATGAAAACTAGAAGCAGGTGGTGGTCAGCATTATCCCAGGTCACCAACATCCAGCTTTGGAAACTACTGCTCTGGGCTGAACCATGGGGGCTTGTTCTGGCCAGCAAACTTGGAACAGAGTGAACTGTGCAATCATTCTGTCCCTATTTCCCAATACCTGCACACACATACCATTAGGACTGTGGTTATATAATTGGGAAGTCTTTATACCTGGAGACCCAAGTATTCTGTGAAATTAAATATTTTCTTCCACTACAGTAGACTGAGCAAGAAATACATTTTTTCCCTAATATTTTCAGATTGTTTTCTATCATTGCATAAACTTAACATCTCCTAACTGATATACAATTTGTGTGTGTGTGTGCTTAGTCACTTAGTAGAGTCCAAAGGACTGTATATAGCATACCAGGTTCCTTTGTCCATGGAATTTTTCAGGCAAGAATAATGGAGCGGGTTGCCATGCCCTCCTCTAGGGGATCTTCCCTATCCAGGGATCAAACACCAAAAGGGAAGTCCCTGATATACAACCTAAAATTCAAAGGAGAGAGTAAATAAATTGTAGAACACTAATATGATGCTATGCAGCTTTGAAAGATTCATGAACTAGATATATATCCAAACATGAGTAAACCTCTCTGAAATGATGAGTCATCATTATAGAATATGTAGTTCAGTTCAGTTCAGTTGCTCAGTCGTGTCTGACTCTGCGACCCCATGATTCGCAGCACACCAAGCCTCTCTGTCCATCACCAACTCCCAGAGTTCACCCAAACTCATGTGCATCGAGTCGGCGATGCCATCCATCCATCTCAACCTCTGTCATCCCCTTTTCCTCCTGCCCCTAATGCCCCCCATCATCAGGGTCTTTTCCAATGAGTCAACTCTTTGTATGAGGTGGCCAAAGTATTGGAGTTTCAGCCTCAGCATCAGTCCTTCCAATGAACACCCAGGACTGGTCTC
>NW_011477376.1:16436-27067 GCF_000754665.1 Bison bison bison | reverse complement strand
TCTTCGTTTTCTGAATGTTGAGTTTTAAGCCAACTTTCTCACTCTCCTCTTTCACTTTCATCAAGAGGCTTTTTAGTTCCTCTTCAATTTCTGCCATATTAATTTCCTGTTTTTTTACAACACAATATTTCTTTACAACACAATATTTCTTTATATTCTCAGAATTGGATTAGAAGTTTCAGGTCTTATTCAATTTTTTTAAATCACTGAGATAAATTTTCTAGACGTTTAGCAGTAATACTAGATGTCAAAATACATGGAAATTTATGAGACTATTGAGTGACTGTAAATTAGAAATCTAGCATTCTTTTCATACTAAGTCTAACTCATAATTTAAAAAAAAATTTTTTCTAGGCAAAAATTCATAAATTTTCTAAAATATATGCTAAATTATGCATACTATGTATATATGTACACAAAAGTCTTTCTACTAAGCAAAAGTGAAACAAACTAGATAAAAGTAAAAGACCATCATATAGTCCAGTTGTTGTTATTTTCTACTATTCCTAATTCATTTACTTTTAACTGAAGGCAGGAGGAGAAGGGGATGACAGAGGATGAGATGGTTGGATGGCATCGCTGACTCATGGACATGAGTTTGGGTAAACTCTGGGAGTTGGTGAAGGACAGGGAGGCCTGGAGTGCTGCAGTCCATGGGGTCACAAAGAGTCAGACACGACTGGGCAACTGAACTGAAGGATAACTACTTTATAGTACTGTGTTGGTTTCTACCAAGCATCAACATGAATCAGCCGTAGGTTTACCCATGTCCTCTCCCCCTTGAACATCCCACCCACCTGCCTCCCCAACCCAACCCTCAAACCGAGCTCCAGTTTGAGTTCCCTGAGTCATACAGCAAATTCTCATTGGCTATCTATTTTACATATGGTAATGTATGTTTGCATGTTACTCTCTACATACCTCCCACCCTCTCCTTCCTCCCTCCCCAGTCATATCCATAAATTTGTTCTCAATGCTTCTGTCTCCAATGCTGCTCTGCAAATAGATTCATCAGTACCATCTTTCTAGATTCATATATATGCATTAGAATACCATAACTACTCTTCTGGACTTACTTCATTTTGTAAAATAGGCTCTAGGTTCATCCACCTCATTAGAATTGATTCAACTGTGTTCCTTTTTATGTATTCCATTGTATCTATGTACCACAGCTTCTATGTCAATGGGCTTCTAAGTTCCTTCCATGTCCTAGCTATTATAAATAGAGCTGCAATGAACATTGGGTTACATGTGTCTTTTTCAACTTTGGTTTCCTCAGGACATATACATAGTAGTGGGATTGCTGGATCATATGGTGGCTTTATTCCTAGTTTTTAAAGGACTCTCCATGCAGTTCTCCTTAGTGACTGTATCAATTGGCATTCCCACCAACAGTGCAAGAGAGTTTCCTTTTCTCCACACCCTCTCCAGCATTCATTGTCTGTAGATTTTTGTTGATGGCAATTCTGACCAGTGTGAGGTGATATCTCATTGTATTTTCGATTAGCATTTCTCTAATAATGAGCAATGCTGAGAATCTTTTCATATGCTTATTAGCTATCTGTATGTCTTCTTTGGAGAAATGTATGTTTAGGTCTTTTTCCCACTTTCTGATGGGATTTTTTATCTTTCTGGTATTGATTTGTATGAGCTGTTTGTATATTTTTAAAATTAATCCTTTGTCAGTTTTTTCATTTGCTATTATTTTTTTTTCCCATTCTGAGGGTTGCCTTTTCACCTCATTTATAGTTTCCATTGCTGTGCAAAAGATTTTAAGTATAATTAAGCCCCACTTGTTTATTTTTGTTTCTATTTCCATTACTCTAGGAGGTGAGGCATAGAGGAACTTGCTGTTATGTATGTCATAGATTGTTCTGCCTTATGTTTTCCACTAAGAGTTTTATGGTTTCTGGTCTTACATTTAGATCTTTTATCCATTTTGAGTTTATCTTTGTGTATGGTGTTAGGAAATGTTCTAATTTTATTCTTTTAAATGTAGCTGTCCAGTTTTTGCAGGACCACTTATTGAAGAGACTATCTTAGATCCTTTACCAAAGATAAGATATACATAGGTGTGTGGGTTTATCTCTGGCTTTGTGTCTTGCTCCATTTGTCTGTATTTCTGTTTTTGTGCCAGTACCATAATGTATTGATGACTGTAGCTTTGTAATGTAGTTTGAAGTCAGGACGGTTGATTCTTTGAGCTCCATTCTTCTCTCTCAGATTGCTTTCACTACTTGGGGTGTTTTGTGTTTCCATATGAATTTTGAGAATTTTTGTTGTTGTTGCTGTTCTAGTTCTGTAAAAAATGCTATTGGTAATTTGATAGGGATTGCACTGAATCTGTAGATTACATTTAGTAGTATAGTCATTTTCATAATTATTCTTCCAACCCAGGAACATGGAATATTTCTCCCCATCTGTTTCTGTTGTCTTTGATTTCTTTTATCAGTGTCTTACTGTTTTTGTATCCAAAATGACTGCAGATGGTGAATGCAGCCATGAAATTAAAAGATGCTTGATCCTTGGAAGCAAAGTTATGACCAGCTTAAACAGCATATTAAAAAGCTTGAGACATTACTTGACTGATAAATGTTTGTATTGTCAAAGCTATGGTTTTTCCAGTAGCCACGTATGGAGGTGAGAGTTGGACCATAAGGAAAGCTGAGTGCCGAAGAATTGATGCTTTTGAACTGTGGTGTTGAAGAAGACTCTTGAGAGTCCCTTGGACTACAAGAAGATCCAACCAGTCAATCCTCAAGGAAATCAGTCCTGAATATTTATTGGAAGGACTGATGCTGAAGCTGAAGCTCCAATAGTTTGGCCACTTTATATTAAGCACTGACTCATTGGAAAAGACCCTGATGTTGGGAAAGATTGAAAGCAGGAGGATAGGGGGAGGATAGAGGATGAACTAATTGGATGACATCACCGACTGAGCGGACATGAGTTTGAGCAAGCTCCGGGAGTTGGAAATGGACAGGGAGGCTGGTGTGATTCACCATGGGGTTGCAGAGTTGGACATGATGGAATGACTGAACTGAACTGATAGCAGCACTTTTTTCTCCTTCAGTTCAGTTCAGTTTAGTGGCTCAGTCGTGTCTGACTCTTTGAGACCCCATGAATGGCAGCACGCCAGGCCTCCCTGTCCATCACCAACTCCAGGAGTTCACTCAGACTCATGTCCATCGAGTCAGTGATGTCATCCAGCCATCTCATCTGCTGTCGTCCCCTTCTCCTCCTGCCCCCAATCCTTCCCAGCATCAGAGTCTTTTCCAATGAGTCAACTCTTCCCATGAGGTGGCCAAAGTACTGGAGTTTCAGCTTTAGCATCATTCGCTCCAAAGAAATCCCAGGGGTGATCTTCAGAATGGACTGGTTGGATTTCCTTGCAGTCCAAGGGACTCTCAAGAGTCTTCTCCAACACCACAGTTCAAAAGCATCAATTCCTTGGCACTCAGCCTTTTCACAGTTCAACACTCACATCCATACATGACCACAGGAAAAACTATAGCCTTGACTAGACGGAACTTGGTTGGCAAAGGAATGTCTCTGCTTTTGAATATGCTATCTAGGCTGGTCATAACTTTCCTTCCAAGGAGTAAGCGTCTTTTAATTTCATGGCTGTAATCACCATCTGCAGTGATTTTGGAGCCGCCCCAAAATAAAATCTGACACTGTTTCCACTGTTTCCCCATCTATTTCCCATGACGTGATGGGACCGGATGCCATGATCTTCGTTTTCTGAATGTTGAGCTTTAAGCCAACTTTTTCACTCTCCTCTTTCACTTTCATCAAGACACGTTTTAGTTCCTCTTCACTTTATGCCATAAGGGTGGTGTCATCTGCATATCTGAGGTTATTGGTATTACTCCCGGCAATCTTGATTCCAGCTTGTGTTTCTTCCAGCCCAGCATTTCTCACGTTGTACTCTGCATATAAGTTAAATAAGCAAGGTAACAATATACAGTCTTGACGTACCCCTTTTCCTATTTGGAACCAGTCTGTTGTTCCATGTCCAGTCCTAGCTGTTGCTTCCTGACCTGCATAGAGGTTTCTCAAGAGGCAGGTCAGGTGGTCTGGTATTCCCATCTCTTGAACAATTCTCCACAGTTTACTGTGATCCACACAGTCAAAGGCTTTGGCATAGTCAATAAAGCAGAAATAGATGTTTTTATGGAACTCTCTTGCTTTTTCCATGATCCAACAGATGTTGGCAATTTGATCTCTGGTTCCTCTGTCTTTTCTAAAACCAGCTTGAACATCAGGAAGTTCACGGTTCACATATTGCTGAAGCCTGGCTTGGAGAATTTTGAGCATTACTTTACTAGCATGTGAGATGAGTGCAATTGTGTGGTAGTTTGAGCATTCTTTGGCATTGCCTTTCTTTGGGATTAGAAGGAAAACTGACCTTTTCCAGTCCTGTGGCCACTGCTGAGTTTTCCAAATTTGCTGGCATACTGAGTGCAGCATTTTCACAGCATCATCTTTAAGGATTTGAAATAGCTCAACTGGAATTCCATCACCTCCACTAGCTTTGTTCGTAGTGATGCTTTCTAAGGCCCACTTGACTTCACATTCCAGGATGTATGTCTCTAGGTGAGTGATCACACCATCATGAATATCTTGGTCTTGAAGATCTTTTTTGTACAGTTCTTCTGTATATTCTTGCCAGCTCTTCTTAATATCATCTGCTTCTGTTAGGTCCATACCAGTTCTGTCCTTTATCAAGCCCGTCTTTGCATGAAGTGTTCCTTTGGTATCTCTAATTATCTTGAAGAGATCTCTATTCTTTCCCATTCTGTTGTTTTCCTCTATTTCTTTGCATCGATTGCTGAAGAAGGGTTTCTTATCTCTTCTTGCTGTTGTTTGGAACTCTTCATTCGGATGCTTATATCTTTCCTTTTCTCCTTTGCTTGTCAATTCTCTTCTTTTCACAGCTATTTGTAAGGCCTCCCCAGATAGCCATTTTGCTTTCTTGCATTTCTTTTCCATGGGGATGGTCTTGATCCCTGTCTCCCATACAATGTAGTGAAGAGATACCCCATGTCCAAGGTAAGAGAAACCCAAGTAAGACGTTAGGTGTTGCAAGAGGGCATCAGAGGGCAGACACACTGAAATCATAATCACAGAAAACTAGTCAATCTAATCACAATAGGACCACAGCCTTGTCCAACTCAGTGAAACTAAGCCATGCTCCTGGGGCCACCCAAGACAGTCATGGTGGAGAGGTCTGACAGAATGTGGTCCACTGGAAAAGGGAATGGCAAACCACTTCAGTATTCTTGCCTTGAGAACCCCACGAATAGTATGAAAAGGCAAAATGATAGGATACTGAAAAAGGAACTCCCCAGGTCAGTAGGGGTCCAATATGCTACTGGAGACCAGTGGAGAAATAACTCCGGAAAGAATGAAGGGATGGAGCCAAAGCAAAAGGGAATACCCAGCTGTGGATGTGACTGGTGATAGAAGCAAGGTCCGATGCTGTAAAGAGCAATATTGCATAGGAACCTGGAATGTCAGGTCCATGAATAAAGGCAAATTGGAAGTGGTCAAACAAGAGATGTAAAGAGTGAACGTCAACATTCTAGGAATCAGCGATTTAAAATGGACTGGAATGGGTGAATTTAACTCAGATGACCAGTATATCTACTACTGCGGACAGGAATCCTTTATAAGAAATGGAGTAGTCATCATGGTCAACAAAAGAGTTTGAAATGCAGTACTTGGGTGCAAGCTCAAAAACGACAGAATGATCTCTTTTCGCTTCCAAGGCAAACCACTCAATATCACAATAATCCGAGTCTATGCCCCAAACAGTAACGCTGAAGAAGCTGAAGTTGAACGGTTCTATGAAGACCTACAAGACCTTTTAAACCCAACACCCAAAAAAGATGTCCTTTTCATTATAGGAGACTGGAATGCAAAAGTAGGAAGTCAAGAAACACCTGGAGTAACAGGCAAATTTGGCCTTGGAATATGGAATGAAGCAGGGCAAAAGCTAATAGAGTTTTGGCAAGAAAATGCACTGGTCATAGCAAATACCCTCTTCCAACAACACAAGAGAAGACTCTACACATGGACATCACCAGATGGTCAACACCAAAATCAGATTGATTATATTCTTTGCAGCCAAAGATGGAGAAGCTCTATACAGTCAACAAAAACAAGACTAAGAGATGACTGTGGCTCAGATCATGAATTTCTTATTGCCAAATTCAGACTTAAATTGAAGAAAGTAGGGAAAACCACTAGACCATTCAGGTATGACCTAAATCAAATCCCTTATGATTATACAGTGGAAGTGAGAAATAGATTTAAGGGACTAGTTCTGATAGATAGAATGCCTGATGAACTATGGGCTGAGATGAATGCTTAGTCCAGAGTAAAACTTGCTAGACCAGCTCCCCAATCCTGGTGTCTATTTTATTTCAGTTTTAGAAAATATAAATTAAACTCTCATTCACTCATTTGGCAAGAAAGACAAACATGTTGCATTTTAACTCTCCTTTTTTCCTTCAGATAAAGAGTGCAGTTAATAAAAATTTTAAGCTATTTCCATAATAAGTTTGGGCTTCCCTAGTGGCTCAGACAGTAAGGAATCTGCCTGCAATGCAGGAGACCAGTGTTCTTTCCTTAGGTCAGGAAGATCCCCTGAAGGAGGCCTTGACAACCCACTCCAGTATTCTTGCCTGGAAAATCCCCATGGGCAGAGAAACCTGGCAGGCTACTGTCCTTGGGGTAGTAAAGAGGCAGACACAACTGAGTGATGAAGCGCAGCACATAATAACATTGTCAGACTAGATTCTACGTTGAATGGAATCACTCATAATTTTTCTAGTGTTTTAGTTGATTAAAATATCATGTTATGCTGATACTAATCTTTAGATGCTATTTCTATACATAAAATATATAGTTACATTTACTTAACAGAAATGTATACAGGACATGTATGGATGTGAGAGTTGGACTGTGAAGAAAGCTGAGCGCCAAAGGATTGATGTTTTTGAACTGTGGTGTTGGAGAAGACTCTTGAGAGTCCCTTGGACTACAAGGAGATCCAACCAGTCCATCCTAAAGGAGATCAGTCCTGGGTGTTCTTTGGAAGGACTGATGCTGAAGCTGAAACTCCAATACTTTGGCTACCTGATGGGAAGAGGTGAGTCATTGGAAAAGACCTTGATGCTGGGAGGGATTGGGGGCAGGAGGAGAAGGGGACAACAGAAGATGAGATGGCTGGATAGCATCACTTACTCGATGGGCATGAGTTTGAGTGAACTCCGGGAGTAGGTGATGGACAGGGAGGCCTGGCGTGCTGCAGTTCATGGGGTCGCAAAGAGTCAGACACGACTGAGTGACTGAACTGAAGTGAACTGAATGTATACAGGATGGAAAAACAGATAACTTTTCTTACTCCATTTCCGCTCCCTACTTCCTGTACAATTTTCCTTCCTTCCTCACTTCCTACTTTCTTTCTAGCAAGCATGTGTTCTCTCTTCCCCCACTCACTGTCTCCTTCCCATCCTTCTGTATACACTTTTTTCCTTCTGTCACTGGCCTTTTTTCCTCATTCTCTTCTTTCCCTTCAGTTGTTGTTGTTCAGTCATTCAGTGATGTATGACTCTTTGCAACTCCATGGACTGCAGCATCCCTGTCTTCCCTGTCCTTTACTATCTGCCAAAGTTTCCTGAAACTCCTGTCCATTGAGTTGATGATGCAATAAGTCAGCTCTTCACATCGGGTGGCCAAAGTATTGGAGCTTCAGCTTCAGCATCAGTCTTTTAAATGAATATTCAGAGTTGATTTATTTTAGGATGGGCTGATTCTATCTCCTTGCTGTCCAAGGGACTCTCAAGAGTCTTCTGCAGCACCAGTTTGAAAGCATCTCTTCTTCATCACTCATTCTTTGTGGTCCAACTCTCACATCCCTACATGACTACTGGAAAAACCTTTTCTTCCTTTATATCTTTGGCTAGACTTAGAATAGCTTTACAAGAAAAGTCTAGTCTTCTTGAAGGCAACTTTTTTTTTTTTTTAACTGAAATATACCCAGTGATAAAAAGATTGGACAAAAACACTTATATTATGAATAGCTCCTTTTTGAGCAAGTATTTTTTTGTCTTTATCTTGCTTGACATTTTTACATATAATGACTTAATCTACCATTTAAAAATCTCATTTATTAGTTTTCTATATATAACACACTGCTTGTTCATTTCTATCAAATCTGAAATATTTTCAATCTCATTTTTTACTTCTTACCTTCCTTCATCATATTTTCTTTCATCCACCCTTCCCTTATCATAAAGCTTTATTTTTTTGTTTTTTAACAAATAAACTCAAAAATTCAATTTTTATTCATAATCAAGTAGTTCATAATACCATCTTCTGATAATTTGTCCCATCCTAAGTGTGCATTTCTAATTACCATAGGCTGTCTTCTTTTGTATGATTCTTGGTCCCTTCACTTGGAGAAGCAGGACATTATTAGTGCTTCTGAGCCAGGTTTCTTATTTATAAATGATATAAATAATAGTGCCTACATCACAGGATTGTTGGCAATCAAATAAGATAATGTATTCCTAGCACTTTTCATAGCGCCTGGCACATGGTGACTGTTCCATGTTCCATGCTGTTCCTGCTGTTGTAACTGTATTTGTTGAGATGGCACCATCCTGATGTGAATTCCTCATTTCCTTATGCCTAGATCATGACAATGTTTTTCTAATGGGATTTGTTTCAAGTCTTCTGTCTGATTTATTAAGTACTGTATTCTAAAGTAATCTTCCTAAAATACCACTTTTATCACTTTATTTTATTCTGAAAAAGAATCTCTATTCCTAATTTTCTCAAGTATCATTACCTATATAATATTCTTTTCTGACTGTTATGGAATGTTTATGTCCTCCCCAAAAAATAAAAATAAAAGGGCTTCCCTCATAGCTCAGCTGGTAAAGAATCTGCCAGTGATACAAGAGACCCCGATTTGATTCCTGGGTTGGGAAGATCTGCTGGTGAAGGGATAGGGCTACCCATTACAGTATTCTTGGGCTTCCCATGTGGCTCAGCTGGTAAAGAATCCACCCACAATACAGGAAACCTGGGTTGCATCCCTGCGTTGGAAAGATACCCTGGAGAAGGGAAAGACTACCCAGTCCAGTATTCTGGCCTTGAGAATTCCACGGACTGTATAGTCCATGGGGTCGCAAAGGGTCAGACACAACTGAGTGACTTTCACTTTGACCCCCAAATTAATCATATGTTGAAGTCTTATTCCCCCAATGGATGGTATGTGGAGAAAAGGCTTTGGGAGGTGATTAAGTTTAGATTAGGTCATGAAGATGCAGCACTCATCATGGTATTGGTGGCCTTAAAAGGGAAACGTTCCTCTCTTTTTCTTCCCCTCTTTCCAGGGGAATGCACTGCCAGAGGGCCATGTGATAACATGGAAAGAAGTTGGCCATTTGCAACCTAAGGAGAGAGCTCTCAGCAGGAACTAGATTGACCAGGGGTTCTAAGTCCTTGCTCTTGGGCTTATGGTCTTTAGAACTGTGAGAACATCAATTTCTGTTATTAAAGCCACCCAGTCTGTGGTATTTTGTATGTGAGTCCAAGACAAAGAAAAGGATTCTATTGATATTTCCTGAATTTTAATTTCATACTGTGAGAAATTCTAGTGTATGTATATTTGATCTTTGTAATGTTTCTGTATTTTCAAATTGCATTTCAGATTGAGTGAATCTTAAAACACTTCCACTGAGAATAATTATTCAATATAGAAGCTAGTTGTTAAGAAGAGAAAAATGGAGATGAAATATGACACAGAACAGATTAGATATTGTGCTTGTTTGCAAAAGAGCCATGCTAATAATAAAGTCAGAATACCCTGGGCTCTTGAACTGCATTTTAAAATATTTTAGAAGACAGATAGGAGACTCATGTAATGAAATCTACTTGGAATGTTAAGCAAATATTAATTTGGAATTGGAAAATTGGAATATTAAGCAAAATAAATTTGCTTAATAAAAATAAATTTACTGAAATAAATTTAGCTAAAGCTAAATAAAACAGGGTGGGTACTGAGAAAGGAAAAGTGATGAAAACTGATAAATAGAGAGCAAAACTTTCATTTACATGAGAAGAGAAAATTGTATATCACATATTTTAAAATTTAAGGCAGATTCACTTGTCTGCCTTTAATCATCATTTTTAAGAATAAACACCCTTTGGTAAACTATGAAACATTTTTTTTTAACTTGGAAACTTGATATTTAGTTGAGCTTTATATATATTAAGCTTTTAAATGCATGTAACACAAATTTTATTATATAATTTTGTGCATATGTAAAAAAGAAAAGTAAGCTATAAACTATTTAAAGTATTATTAATTTTTAAAATCTAAGTTATTTCTCAACTTATGAAAAATGTTAAAAATTTTTCACACTTTCATCAGTTCTCTAGAAATGCCATAAAAAATCAAACTTTTTAGTAGTGTGTACTCAAAACAAGATTTGCAGTTATATAGAGCTGGTCTGCTTTCAATTACTGCTTAAGCAATGTTAATAAATATCATAATCACCATATTTCTCATCCCTTCCTCCTTACCATTTGGTTTCTAAGGGTTGACAAAC
>NW_011477376.1:4311-16336 GCF_000754665.1 Bison bison bison | reverse complement strand
ATTTACACCCAACTGGTAAGATTTGATGCCAAAATAACTGATACTTGAACTTTATCCAAGAACAAAACCTAATTGAATTGTTGCCTTCCTGAATTACTTGTAAGATGTTGATTAAAAGACTCAACCCAATTTCAATAAGTTGAAAGTTTAAAAAAAATATGTCTTAGTGTCTGTGAAATTTGGGAGATGCAATTGAAAACTTGTTTCATCTCAAATATTTCTGTCCTTCTCCTTCTCAGGTTGTTGAAATTCTTGCTGGTGATACAGTAACATAGTGGAAGTGCCAGAACAGTGTTTAGATGCCCAAACCAGCATATTACACCATTTTTGTCTTGGAGCATAGTGTCTTAATCTTTCTAATTTGATGAACACTCACCAATAATTTCTATAACACTCAATCCTTTTTTATTTTATTACACTAATCCTCAAGGGATGAGATGGAAAAGAGACAGGATCAGCTTGAAAATTACCCAGAATAGAGTGCAGAGCACATCTGTCCCTCCTTCTGACAATGTTTGACACATTTTTAGTACATTTCAACAAAGATATTTAAATCCATATTAAAGAAATAGGTAGCTATGAGATCATCAAAAGATGTTTTAAAATATTATTTGCATGAACATAATTACAGCATGTAATTAAACATAACTGTCAGGGTAGATGAAGAAAGAACATACATGGAACAGATAAGTGCACAAGGGCTTGGGACAGATTGTCATGCACATGTGAGTGACCGGCACACACTTTACTAACTTGGTTAGAATCAGACTGTCATAGAAAAGCAGCTGGAAATAAGGATTATTATTATTATCATCATGATCACTGTCAGTATAACTGTATGGGTATTTATTCTGTGTCAGGCACAATGCTGTGTAGCTTATAAAACCTAATGCATTGAATCCTCACAACAGACTCAATAGCAAATAACCAAATCTAATGGAAGAATCTTTTCAACTTAAAAAAAACAGCAAAAAAGGGTAAAATTTGTCATTCTTAGATATAATGGATACAATTCATTATTGTTCTCAAAACACATGGTACTGTTTACATCATCATTTGTGGAAATTCAGCAGGTGCCTCCATGACTTAAAGGACTTTCAGTAATGGCTTCATGAATTCTGAATAGTTGATTATCAGGTCAAATGTATGGGGACAGAGACCCCATGGATTTTATTCCAATCACTGAAATTCTGTGTGTTAATCTCCAGTGGCTAAGAGAAAGAGAGCCCTAAAAGGAGTTGGCTTGATGTTCTCTCAGGGGAGGAAGCTCAGACACCTTCCTGTAGGACTTTCTGGAGCCTCAGGAGGTTCTTGGAGTGTTGTACTAATAATGGACATTCTTTCTGCACTTTTACTGTGTAGTTTTAATGTATTTTTGCATACTTTGTGTATATGGACTTAAAAAGAGAAATATTATCAGGAAAATATAAAATATACTCCACCACACACCTTTGGAAATCAGATGAATGATTCCTCAATGCTGTGCTCTGCCCTAAGTAATGTATTAGTTACTGCTGCCGCTGCTGCTAAGTCGCTTCAGTCATGTTCAACTCTGTGTGACCCCATAGATGGCAGCCCACCAGGCTCCTCCATCCCTGGGATTCTCCAGGCAAGAACACTGGAGTGGGTATTAGGCACTGAGCCATATATAAGTATTCAAATCACTCCACCTTGCCTTCAGGGAATCTCTCAATCCAGCACTCATCTCTGGGGGAAGAGAGTCTCTAACAAACAGTGAAACAGTGAAATTTCTGCTCTCTTTCCAGTTTTAGGATCTCACCTTGGCTCCACTGGCTGCACTTCAGTTTTTTGGAATGACTCAGCCCAATTTTCACTTTAGTGCTGTGTGTCTAGCATCAGTCATCAATTGTTTTTCTTAATTTATAACTTGGTAGTGAACATTTACTTATATGCTGGAAAAGTAAACAAGACTTAATGAATGTTTAAACTGATTCATGATCTTGAAGGACTTGCACAATAGCAGTAATTTGTCATTTCTAAATTATTGAATAAACCATATCTTAAGATAAGCAGGAGAATCTGTGTGTGAAAAATAGCCTCCCATTACCAGAATACATCATTTGATAGTAGGAACATTTAATAGACACCTATACCAAGTTAATGACAATCATTTATTTCCTTGAAGATGAGAATGCTTCTTGGCAGGAACAATTGTTGCTATAAAATTAAGTTCCCCTAAATTGTTGTTACTCACTTTTTAATTAGCACTTAACTCACTTATTCCATTATAATCTATTATTTCATGTAATACATGCTATATCTGATTCATTAGGGCAGCTCTGTTAATGGCCTTGAATGCAGTTTCTCTCCTTGATGCCCAATTTCCCTCTTTACATTGCATGCAGTAAACATTTTAAATTATTTTGAAAGCAACATTCATGCAGTGTTTTTTTGTGCTATAAAATACTTCAAACAAACTTCAATTAACCTCAATAAATTATTATTGAAAATTAACTTTAAACTCCCAGGCTGAGCAGCTGGAGTTTGTCTCCTATGGACAGATACTCCAAGATGAAGAGGAATTGCTGAGCTCTGCACAGTGAAAGATCACATATTTCTCATTCTAAGGTCAAGGAGACCTTCCTGATTATACAGAAACAGAGAAGCTTCTTGGAGGTCAAAAAGGGAGTGATGTCAACCTGCCCATAGACCTCTTCACTGGAATCCATCTTGGCTGAGAGATGCACGTGAACACATGCATGGGAGGACCCTGAAATAAACCAGATATGGATTCAGAATCAGGCAAAGCAAGATGATTGGCCAAAGGAAACCTGGAAGAAATGCCCCATATAAGTGATTTAAACTACCATGATTGTACAATTCTCTCTGAGTCCACTTGTATGTCTATCCACACCTACTGTATTCTTTTTCCTGCTAATAAATGCTTTACTTTCTTCACTGCTTCCCATCTTTATGGGAATTTTATTTCTACAAAGCTGTGTGGACTAGGGCCTTATCACTGGTCACTGGTCATTGGTCCAGTGGCTAGATTGAGCACTTTCACCACTGCGGCCCAACCTCAATCTCTTGCTGGGAACAGAAATCCTGTTTCAAGCTGGAGCAAGTCCACGCCACCTGAGATTAGGAAGAGATCAAAAGAAAGTGCTTGCCCATTGAAATGTATACTTTCATTGGAGACTTAAAGTATATATGGATAAAGAATATCATCTGCTTTATTAGTAAACAAAGGATGTCATGGCATCAAGCCATCAGCCATTGCAGCACCTCCAGTGGTGCATGCTGAAGGGAACTCAGGATGGCAATGAAAAGGATACTGGCTTTAGATAGTTAAGGTGCATATCAAAGAAATGCTTCCAAGAAGACCAGACTCTTGCATCTCCCACACATAGAAAAGCACTAAATTCATGACCTTGGGGTATCTGTTTTCCTTTAATTAACAGTAATCTTTTGATGTTCTGAATACATGGCCTCTGTTTCAAAAACTCCTGTATATCCTGGCTACTCCAGTGCCTGGAGGAAGCACAAGCTGGAATCAAAATTGCCCAGAGAAACATCAATAACCTCAGAAATGCAGATGACACCACCTTTATGGCATAAAGCAAAGAGGAACTAAAGAGCCTCTTAATGAAAGTGAAAGAGGAGAGTGAAAGAACTGGCTTAAAACTCAGCATTCAAAAAACTAAGATCATGGCATCTGGTTCCATCACTTCATGGCAAATAGATGGGGAAACAATGGAAACAGTGACAGACTTAATTTTCTTGGGCTCCAAAATCATTGCAGATGGTGACTGCTGCCATGAACTTAAAAGCCACTTGCTCCTTGGAAGAAAAGCTATGACCAAACTAGACAGCATATTAAAAAGGAAAGATATTGCTTTGCCAACAAAAGTTTCATTAGTCAAAGCTTTAGTTTTTCCAGTAGTCATGTATGGATGTGAGAGTTGGATAATAAAAATGGCTGAGAACTAAAGAATTGGTGCTTTCAAACTGGTGTTGGAGAAGACCCTTGAGAGTCCCTTGGACTGCAAGGATATCAAACCAGTTAATCCTAAAGGAAATAAATTCTGAATATTCATTGGAAGGATTGATGTTGAAGGTGATGCTCCAGTACTTTGGCCATCTGATGCAAAGAATTGACTCATTAGAAAAGACCCCAATGCTGGGAAAGATTGAAGGCAGGAGGAGAAAGGGATGACAGAGGATGAGATGGTTGGATGGCATCACCGACTTGATGGACATGATTTTGAGCAAGCTCCAGTAGATGGTGAAGGACAGGGAAGCCTTGTGTGCTTCAGTCCATGGGGTCACAGAAAGTCAGACATGACTGAGCAACAGAATAACAACAAAATGGTCTTTTAACCTGACTTTGTCACCTCCTCCCACTCTCTGTTCAACAAAAGAAACTGCCATGCAGACCATGATAAGATGGCATTCTAGGATTCTATTCTGTCATCTTGGACACCTGGCTTTTTGAAAAAGTCACTATTCCTTGCACTAACACCTCATTTCTTGATTATTGGCTTGTTGTGAGGTGAGCTTGGACTTGGTAACAAAATATTTAAAGTCAATAATTCCTTTCCCTTCTATTTCTAAATATGCTCTGTATCATTAACCAATTAACTTGTTTTATAGCTTCCCTCCCTGCCTCAATATCTTAGATGCCTTCTTAGGGACATATTTTCAATTGGTAAGTATCTCTTGAACATGTTACTTGTAACTCAAGTAAATGCTTTGGTTTTGGCAGAGTATGGCTTCAGACTATGCAGAAGCTATGGTTTCCTATTTGTGGTACTTGATTTACATTGAGTTTTTATGAATATTTCATACCATTGATTCTCAGTATGCTTGTGTCAAAGTCCTTTCACATAAACTTATGTTAAGCCAAGATCTTCTCATTTGCTAGTTAGGAAATGAGAAATAGACAAGGAAGAGAGAGCTAGAACAGTGGAAAGGAATTTGAGAAGCAAGACTGGCTACAGCACTTGCTGTGGGAGATGAGGGCTGAGGGAGAAGATCTGACCTAAGGACCGCAGTGTTCACTTAACCCATGAAGCTGACTGCAGCACAAATGAGGTGATGCAACACAGATAAGGGATTCAGTTCAGTTCAGTTCAGTCACTCAGTCATGTCCGACTCTTTGCGACCCCATAAACCTCAGAATGCCAGGCCTCCCTGTCCATCACCTACTCCCAGAATTTACTCAAACTCATGTCCATTGAGTCAGCGATGCCATCCAACCGTCTCATCCTCTGTCGTCCCCTTTTCCTCCTGCCCTCAATCTTTCCTAGCATCAGGGTCTTTTCAAATGAGTCAGCCTTTCGCATCAGGTGGCCAAAGTATTGGAGTTTCAGCTTCAACATCAATCCTTCCAATGAACACCTAGGACTGAATAAGGGATTAAAGAGTTCTTACTGAGTCCAAGCTCGCTCTCCTCACTGCTCAACAGGCCAATAAGTAGGGAGATGGAGTATTGAGACAAGGACTAATGAGTTTATTTGGAAAGCTGGCAGACAAAGAAGGTGGCAGACTAATGTCTCAAAATAAACATCTTATCTGGGTTTGGGTGACAGGTTCTTTTTTTTTTTTTAATATAGTCTGTCTTTATTTTTTTAATTTATTTATTTTAATTAGATGCTAATTACTTTACAATATTGTATTGGTTTTACCATACATCAACATGAATCCGCCACGGGAGTATGTGTGTTCCCCATCCTGAACCCTCCTCCCACATCCCTCCCCATATCATCCCTCTGGGTCATCCCAGTGCACCAGCCCCAAGCTTTCTGCACCCTGCATCGAACCTGGACTGGTGATTCGTTTCTTAAATGATATTATACATGTTTCAATGCCATTCTCCCAAATCATCCCCCGCCTCCCTCTCCCACAGAGTCCAAAAGACTGTTCTATACATCTGTGTCTCTTTTGCTGTCTCGCATACAGGGTTATCGTTACCATCTTTCTAAATTCCATATATATGCATTAGTATACTGTATTGGTGTTTTTCTTTCTGGCTTACTTCACTCTGTATAATCGGCTCCAGTTTCATCCACCTCATTAGAACTGGTTCTTTTACAGAACAGAGATGGGGTGAGTGAGGAAGTAATGTTAAAAAGCCATTAATCTTGCAAATATCTCCTGGATGGCCAACCTTGAGGAAGGGATGATTAACATTCAGGCAGAGGGGCAGGTTTGCCTAAAACAAGTCATTATGTGTAGACATTATTATGAAATGTCTGAATTTCATATTATGAAATTTCTATATGAATGAAAGCAATGGGAAGAAACATTTAAAGTAAAAGAAACAGATTTTTCCCTACAGTAAGTAGAGTAAGAGGGGAAATTCCTCCAAGGTTTTGCAATTAAACAGCAGGGCAGGAAGCAGTTCTAAGAAAAAAAAATTCTCTCGTGGTTTATTTTGGTTTGGTTTTGCTTATTCTTAAGCATGGCAGACAGGAAACAAGTTTATAGTGAAGGAGAAGGTGCTGGGGCTTATTCTGTGTCATTTTACCATTGTTCTTATTTATGTGCTGACATTCTCTGGGTCCCACTATAAGCATCTTGAGAGCAGAACTGATTCCCATTCAGCTTCTTAGCACTATTCCATTGACATAATAGGTGAAACACAGGTATTTGCTGCTTTGAGTTGTGTCATTTCCCCCAATGGACATTTTCTTCAAAGACTGCTGTGAGTAATTCTGCAGGTACAGCAGCAAATTTATTTTGTTTTCTTGTTGGTTTCTATCTTGGTCTATAAAAAAATTAAATAAATAAGAAGTATAAATAAATAAAATGAAGTATAAATAAAATGAAAGGAAAATTACCAAAGTACAGTAGCACCAAAGATTTGTTTGTTTGGTTTTTTTTTGGGGGGGGGGCAGGGATATTCTTTAGCAAACCAGATAATATACAAAGTTGAGAGACAGAAAAGGCCATCCATCAAGGAATGAATGTAAATAAGAAAGAGAAGAGAACTGAGAACTGAGCCCTGGGGTAACTCCAGAATTAAGACAGGGGACAGTTAATACTGTTTGAAGTGAACAGCCTGTGAGACAGGAAGAAAACAAGAGAGTGTGATACCTTGAAAGTCCAAAGAATAACATGTACAAAGGGGAGAGAATGGTCACAGTGCTAGATACTGCTTATTATTCAAGTAAGGTAACTGAGAACTGAACCTTGGATTCAGCCACCCATAGGTCATTATGGAGTGAAGTTTGCTCAGTCCGACTGTTTGTGACCCCATGGAATATGCAGTCCATGGGATTCTCCAGGTCAGAATACTGGAGTGGGTAGCCTTTCCCTTCTCCAGAGGATCTTCCCAACCCAGGGATCCAATGCAGGTGCCCCACATTGCAGGCGGATTCTTTACTAGTTGAATCACAAGGGAAGCACAAGAATACTGGGATGGATAGCCTATCCCTTCTCCAGCAGATCTTCTTGACCCAGAAATTGAACCAGGGTCTCCTGCATTGAAGGTGGATTCTTTACCAACTGAGCTATCAGGGAAGCCCTAATAACTTAGGTCATTAGTGACTTAAATAGATCATTAGTAACTTAAATACAGTTTCAGAATATCCAGAAACTGCACACCATTATCGGAGAAGGAAATGGCAACCCACTACAGTACTCTTGCCTGGAGAATCCCAGGGATAGAGGAGCCTGGTGGGCTCCCATCTATGGGTTCGCACAGAGTCGGACACGACTGAAGCGACTTAGCAGCATCAGCAGCAGCACACCATTATAAAAAGACTGTATGTTTTGCTCTTATAGTGGCTTTGAGGTTGGTCTATGTGCCTCCTATCTTGCCTTTCATGGACTGTACATCATATTCTTATCAGTATTAGTGTTTGGATTATTCTTGAATTCATTTCACGATTCCTGGATGAGCACTGACTGTGAGTTCTGGGTCAAGACTTTTAGAAACTTCCCTGAACCAGAATGCACAGAATTTGCCTTCATGGAGCTCATGGTCTGTGAAGAGTTCACCTACTTGTCTATTCATATGCCTTCATCTTTATGTTCTTTCCACATAGGGCTTTCTTTTTCTCAGATGTTGAGCAGCTTTGTGTTGTACTCCTTCCAAATCACAAAAGAATGGTGCAGGGTCATAGCCTGTTATGGTAATGCCATTTTTTCTAGTGATATCTGGTTAAAGAAAGGAAATGCCAACCACCAAGGCCACGAGTTCTGACGGGAAGTCCGGGGATGGACTTCTGGGAAGGACACCCTTGTGTTAGAGAGAAATGGGAATAAAGGAGTCTCCTTCTGCTTTTGGTGTCAACAATGGGGTTCAAAACATGCTACCCCAGAACTTGGCACCTTGGCATATTAAATATTTTAAGCTGAAGGATTTCAAGAAAACAGCAGGAACAGAAAAGCCAATCTGATCCCCTCCCCCAAACTTCTCCCCTGAAACTCATGAATGGAGGGCCCTCCTACACCTGGAACAAAGGAACGTCATTATTTCTCCAACAAAGTGATGCTCAGAAGGATCCAGACAACAGGTTTCACTAAGTTTTCCCCTTTTTACTCCAATTACCTTCTACTCCCTCATGTTATATTTCCATAGAGTGGCCCACTCTTCATTAAACCTAGCACAAAATATGCAGGGCTTTTTCTTTAACTCTCCATTTCCTAATGAAGGCTTCCATGTCACATAAAATTTAAATCAATTTCTATACTTTTTCCTGTTAATCTGAGAACTATGAGATTATGAGTAAATCATTGTGGAAGAAAAAATCAAAATGGATAGTACGTAGAAATAAGGAATTTAACCTAGTTGTCCTGAGTCCTCATAATATTTTGTTCCTTGAGCCACTAGACTTTTTGTTGTATGAGTACCAGTCAGACTGTCTGACAGCCGAATACATTCTGATATCATTTTTTTCAGAATAAATAAAAACATTTTCTGTTCATTGGAGGATACCTGGGGAAAACGAAGAGGTAAGGGGAAAGTAAATGGACTGAGTGGTAAGAACATAAAAAGTACAGTTGTAAAAAATAAAGTTAAACATAATATATTTGATATATTGCAGGAGAGATGAAGCAAAGCAAGAGAAAACAGTGAAGTCAGTTCTGAAAGCAAATTACAAGCACAAATCATTTATGACAGCACATTTATACAGCCCACCTGCTGGTCATCTGCATTTAAAGGAGACATCACCATACATGCAGCCTGCATTTGGATAGTGAATTCTAGTGTTAACCTGAAAATACATATGTTGGATAAAGAGTCTGTTAAATAATAAAAGCAATGTCTCTGGTGACCAAAGTCACAAAACGCATTCATTTACAAACAAGTTGTTTTGAAGCATGTATCTAAAGTAACTTCGAAAGCAACAGTTACCTAGCCTTTTTGGCAACAGGGACCAGTTTCATGCAAGACAATTTTTCCATGAACTTTGCAGGGCAGCAGGGGGTGTGGGGTTGAGGAGGAGCAGGGGGGCATAGTTTTGGGATTATTTGAGCACACTACATTTATTGTGCACTTTATTTCTATTGTTATTATGTTGTGATATATAATGAAATGATTTTACAATTCACCATAACGCAGAATCCTTGGGAGCCCTAACCTTGTTTTTCTGCAGCTAGACAGGCCCATCGGGCAATGATGGGAGACAGAGACATCCCAAGTGTTTTGTGCTCCTATGGGTAGCTAATGCCACCACTGATCTGACAGGAGGTGGAGCTCAGGTGATAATACAAGGTATGGGGAATGGCTATAAATACTGATAAAGCTTCACTTGCTTACCCACCACTCGCCTTCTGTTGTGGTTCCTGGTTCCTAAGGTTCCTAACAGGTCACAGGCTGATATGTGTACCTGTGGAGTGGTTAGGGACCCCTGTTCTAAAGCTAATTTAAGCAGCTAGCTGTGCAATCACCTTCAGCTTACTAAAGCTTAGAGGTATATTTCTTAATTCAAAATTAAGCTAGGAAAAATCTGTCTTGCATCTACAAGAAAGACAAGATGCCAAAAGTAAATATCCATCAAGAGGGAAAAAAGAAAACATAAAGGTAGAGAAAGTAGATCAGAAACATAAAGGAAGAGTGAAGACAAGTACAAATTTAACCACATCATTTTTTCAGGTCCTTATAATCAGACTTTAATTATATAGTAGCTCAGATTGATATCTTTCTCATAGAAACTGACTTTTTTCACACCATTCAAGTGCTAGTTTGAGCTCTGCTATTCAACAGGAAAGCGGGTCACTTGTAAAGTCACTTTTAGGAAGCCTGCAAACAGTGTGTTATGATATGCTCTGAGTAGAAAAATCAATTTTAGGGTTAAGAAGTTAAAAAAAAAAAGTTGTCATTTACTTTCACTGTCCAAAGATTTCCATCTTGATTGGGTTAAGGGAACAATGAAAATATACTTTTAAACTTTAAGATAAATATTTTTAATCTTCAGTAACTTCTAAATGGCTAGGCATAAATATCAAGTTTATAGCCCTGTAACACAGTTCAAGATTACTCATAATAATGAGCTCCCATCAGGATATGTGGTCTGTGATGGAAAGAAATGGGCAATTCAGAAGTGATGCATATAAACACCACAAGTTGGATACTAGAAAAAAAGAACAGAGATTTTAGACTATTTACCTTATGATTCAGCAAGATTAGCTTAAATAAGTGAGGATGTTTTTATTCAATCTTTTAAAATGATTTCATAGTTCCCATTTTCATTTAAAATTTTTGTTGCTACTAGAAGAATATTTACAAATTTGAACAAAGAGAGCAGAGCATCCCCCACCCCAATACCACTCAGTTTAATCACTATCCTGCCTCTTGGTTGGCCCCAGCTTCTTGACATTTACAGAACTCAGAAAAGACGGAGTGGAACAAAAGAGATGATCTTACCTAGTCCTTTCTTAGGAACAATGTAATATTGCATATGCTATTCACTTACTAAATATTTAAAATAATAACACAAAACCCCACTGCTTTTAAGTATTACTTGAAAAAAACCCATTGTTTCATTTAACCTATTTATGTTAAATAAATTGAGGCACTGAAAACTGCACAGTTAACCAGAACATTTATAAAAAACTATTCATAGTGGAGTGGATAGCTCCAGTCCCTTCTCCAGGGAATCTTCCCAACCCAGGGATCCAGCTTAGGTGTCCTGCATTGCAGGTGGTTTCTTTATCAGCTGAGCCACAAGGGAAGCCCCAAGTTGAGGTATTAAAAACTGCACAATTAACTAGAACATTTATTTAAAAATACTATTTATATAGCAAAAATTATGCCTCTCAATTAGATAGAAATTAAATTGATTAAATACTTTTGACTAAAATATTTTGATTAAATATTTTTTTGTTTCTAAAAAAGGGCAATTTGAGTGCCAAAGAGTACGATTAGTTTGGCCAGCTCCCCAATATAAGAAACCATACTCTGATGTCTTATAGAGGAACTGAATGATACACTCCATTTAAGTGTAAGGTGTAAATGAGTCTGGGTTACTTAGTAGCTGGAGGCTGAAAAGTCTGACTAACTCAAGGAACACTTTGATTACCATTGCAGTTTGATTGATAAGTGAAGGAATTAGTTACTGTTTGGTCAAAACGTTGAAAGGATCATATCACTTTCTATTTCATTTTGCATCTATATGCATTCAGTTCAGTTCAGTTCAGTTCAGTCTCTCAGTCGTGTCCGACTCTTTGCGACCCCATGAATCACAGCACGCCAGGCCTCCCTGCCATCACCAACTCCTGGAGTTCACTGAGACTCACTTCCATCGAGTCAGTGATGCCATCCAGCCATCTCATCCTCTGTCATCCCCTTCTCCTCCTGCCCTCAATCCCTCCCAGCATCATAGTCTTTTCCAATGAATCAACTTTTCACATGAGGTGGCCAAACTACTGGAGTTTCAGCTTTAACATCATTCCTTCCAAAGAAATCCCAGGGCTGATCTCCTTCAGAATGGACTGGTTGGATCTCCTTGCAGTCCAAGGGACTCTCAAGAGTCTTCTCCAACACCACAGTTCAAAAGCATCAATTCTTTGGCGCTCAGTTTTCTTCTACAGTCCAACTCTCACATCCATACAT
>NW_011477376.1:3570-4171 GCF_000754665.1 Bison bison bison | reverse complement strand
TTCACTTTTACTTTTCACTTTCATGCATTGGAGAAGGAAATGGCAACCCACTCCAGTGTTCTTGCCTTGAGAATCCCAGGGACAGGGAAGCCTGGTTGGGCTGCTGTCTGTGGGGTGGCACAGAGTCCGACACGACTGAAGTGACTTAGCAGCAGAAGCAGCAGCAGTAGGTTGGTCATGACTTTCCTTCCAAGGAGTAAGCGTCTTTTAATTTCATGGCTGCAGTCACCATCTGCAGTGATTTTGGAGCCCCCCCAAAATAAAGTCTGACACTGTTTCCACTGTTTCCCCATCTATTTCCCATGAAGTGATGGGACCGGATGCCATGATCTTCGTTTTCTGAATGTTGAGTTTTAAGCCAACTTTTTGACTCTCCTATTTCACCTTCAAGAGGCTTTTTAGTTCCTCTTCACTTTCTGCTATAATGGTGGTGTCATCTGCATATCTGAGGTTATTGATATTTCTCCCGGCAATCTTGATTCCAGATTGTGCTTCTTCCAGTCCAGCGGTTCTCATGATGTACTCTGCATAGAAGTTAAATAAGCAGGGTGACAATATACAGCCTTGACATACTCCTTTTCCTCTTTGGAACCAGTCTGTT
>NW_011477376.1:1897-3470 GCF_000754665.1 Bison bison bison | reverse complement strand
CAAGAGGCAGATCAGGTGGTCTGGTATTCCCATCTCTTTCAGAATTCTCCACAGTTTATTGTGATCCACACAGTCAAAGGCTTTGGCAAAGTCAATAAAGCAGAAATAGTTGTTTTTCTGGAACTCTCTTGCTTTTTCCATGATCCATAGGATGTGGGCAATTTGATCTGTGGTTCCTCTGCCTTTTCTAAAACCAGCTTGAACATCTAGAAGTTCACGGTTCACGTATTGCTAAAGCCTGGCTTGGAGAATTTTGAGAATTAGTCAAAATTAGAATTTTGAGCATTAACTATATGCATTAGTCCTGAATAATTAATTTCAATTTGGAAATACATTGCTGGTGCTAAGTCGCTTCAGTCATATCCGACTCCGTGGGACCCCATAGATGGCAGCCCACCAGGCTCCACTGTCCCTGGGATTCTCCAGGCAAGAACACTGGAGTGGGTTGCCATTTCCTTCTCCATGGAAATGCATTAGTGGTGCTTAAAAAAATAATTACTGCACCTGAATCAATGTACCTAGGGAGTTGACCTTTCTGAAGGTAAAATATAATTTAGAATTTAAAACATGAACAACAAATATATTATTAGGCATATTTGCAAGTTGAAAAAGAGTTGTGAGTGTCTATTGAAATATGAACACAAGCAATTCAAGTTTTGCAAGTAATTTAGACCTTGAAACTGACAGCACAACTGCAATAAAATGACTATCTGGCTTGAAAGATTTAATAACTGCAGAAAGAACCTCTATTTCAGAACACACTGGGGATGTAAACTGGTTTATTCCATTGTGCTGCTGCATGAGGGCTAATAAAATAGAAACAACAGAGCACTTTTAGAATATGATTCCAATGCAGTGTTCATATACAACTCAGTTTATTGAACAATTTAAGTGTGACGCCTGGAAGCCAGAATGAAAATATCTTTCAGTGGTCAGTCCTGAAGTCTGGGTGTGAAAAGAAATTAAGGAGAAGAATCAGAAAATAGACACTTACCACATTATACTCTTATCTGCCATACCTCTATTCATGGCAGTTTCAATTGTTTTTTCTCTAGTGTCCATAAGAATCTTAGTCACAACACATCAACACAAAAGACAATTGAAAGGAGTCTTTGTGTGTACATACATGTATATATATACATATATGCACATATACCTGTACATATATGTGTGTGGATATAGGGATATACTTATGTGTACACATATACATACATATGCATGCATATATGTGTGTGGACATATGAATACATATATAATCTAAATTGGAAGTGGTTATTGTTAGAATGGGAAAGACTAGAGATCACTTCAAGAAAATCAGAGATACCAAAGGAATATTTCATGCAAACATGAGCTCGATAAAGGACAGAAATGGTATGGACCTAACAGAAGCAGAAGACATTAAGAAGAGATGACAAGAATACACAGAAGAACTGTACAAAAAAGATCTTCACGACCCAGATAATCACAATGGTGTGATCACTGACCTAGAGCCAGACATCTTGGAATGTGAAGTCAAGTGGGCCTTAGAAAGCATCACTACGAACAAAGCTAGTGGAGGTGATAGAATTCCAGT
>NW_011477376.1:0-903 GCF_000754665.1 Bison bison bison | reverse complement strand
AGGGGACGACAGAGGATGAGATGGCTGGATGGCATCACTGACTCGATGGACGTGAGTCTGGGTGAACTCCGGGAGTTGGTGATGGACAGGGAGTCCTGGCGTGCTGCGTTTCATGCGGTCACAAAGAGTCGGACACGACTGAGCGACTGATCTGATCTGATCTGATTGTTATGACCTGAATATTTCTGTCCCACCCATATTCATATGTTCAATCTCTCAATCCCCAACATGATACTGTTAGGATATGAGGCCCTGGGGAGGCAATTAGGTTTAGATGAATCATCAGAGTGGAACCCGTATGAAGGGATGAGTGTCCTTACAAATCTCCCCCTCTCTCAGCACCCATCATGAAGAGGGGCAGCTGTCTGCTGTATAGCCAGGAGGAGGAGAAGGCTCACCTTGAACTCAGTCTGCCAGCATCTTGATCTTGGACTTTCTAGTCTCCAGAACTGAAAGAAATAAACATCTCTTGCTTAAGACACACAATCTTTGGTATTTTGTTACAGAGACTCAAACTGAATTAGACAGCAATGCTTATACAAATTGAGTATCTCTTCCATGCTATTTGTCTGGAACTAAAGACATTTTTTAAAATGTATTTATTTATTTTAATTGGAGGATAATTATTTTACAATATTGTGATGGCTTTTGCCATAATTAGTAAGAATTGACCATACGTATATAAACGTCCCCTCCATCCTGAACCCCTCTCCCATCTCCCTTCCCACCTTACCCCTCCAGACTGTCACAGAGCACGTGTATTGGTTGCCCTGCTGCATACATCAAACTTGCACTTGTTTTTAAAGGCAATTGAAAAAAAACAACTGAAATGCATTAATCTGAATTCTAGAATGAAATATTTATCTTTCCATGTAATATATTATTATTTTTATAGTTTCATTT
>NW_011477375.1:14186-15403 GCF_000754665.1 Bison bison bison | reverse complement strand
TTCTCATGTCCCAGAGTGGTCTGTGGCCCATGCAGACATGGGGACATAAACACAGATAGACAAGGCTTTGTCGGGCTGAGGTGGGTGGCAGTGGTGGCATTCACAGTGATTTTCATGGTGGCTCCCAGCTTGGTGAGGGTTGGTAGCAGGACATGGTGTTCTGGCCTGTGCCCCAACATGCAAGATCTGGTCACAGCGCCTCACCATTTTGGGTCCAGCAGGTTAGACTGTACCAGGAAGTCAAGCACCACCAGGGTACTGTTGGGCTTGTCCCTCCGGATCAGAGATAGGACGAGGAACCCCCACCCCCTGGCCTTGCCACCCCACAGCTACACTTGCTGTACAGTCAGGAGGCTAAACTGTACTTGGCCCTCCCTAGGTGTGGGGACAGTGCTTGAGGGCATTTCTAAGTGAATGATGATGGGTGCTCTGGCACCAGTGAGCCCTGTGCTCTCAACGGGCTGATGACCCCAGAGCCATGGAGATAGAGAAGTCAACCTGCCACTCTCAGGTCCCAGGGATGCCCCACCATTTGGGCCCACCCACGTCCCAGTCTTCTCCATGGCTTTTACCACAGTGCCCTACCACTCTGGTCATGCTAACCAATCTACACCCTGTGATTCACAAATACATGTGTGTGCTCTCAGCACAGGTCTGAGTGCAGCAGAACACAGCTGGGCCTGCCCTCTCTGGGCCTTAGGGGGCTGGGCTGTGCAACAGGGCCAGGAACTGCCCCTCCCCCAAACATACAAGCTCTGAGATAGGAAGGGAGGTGGTGTAGGAATAGCAATTGGCTCAAAGCCCCTCCCCCACCAATAGTCTGCATTGAAACATCACCCTGCACCAGTGGCAGGGACAGATGAGAAAGATGGGGCCCCCTAGAAGTGGGATGGTGCTGATCTGGGGTGGGGGTGTTGGCCCAGTGGGAAAGGGAGAGGAAATAGGGACAGAAAGAGGCCACCTGAAAGAGTGGCTTTCAGTCTGGAGACACCCCCATGTTCCCTTCCCTGTTACAGTTCCCCAGAGTGTAGCTCCCAGGAATCCCATGTCAAGGAAGCCTCATACATGGCTGGCAATAGTCAGTGGTACAGCCACTCTGGAAATATGGCTGTTTCATAGAAAAGTACACATAAGGTTACCCTGTGAACAAGAAATTCCATTCTTAGATGTTTATCCCAAATAAATGCAAACATGTCAACAAAAGGACTTGTTACATG
>NW_011477375.1:9398-10702 GCF_000754665.1 Bison bison bison | reverse complement strand
TACAACAACCCCATAGAAAATGGATAAAGGATTCAAACAGAAAACTCCCAGAAGAACGACAAATACCTTTAAATCTATGAAAAGATGCCCAAGTTCATGCCTAGTAAGAGAAATGCATATTATAATTATACTGGATTGTCAAACATCCAAAGGTTTGACAATCTGCTCAGTGAGGCAATAAACCAGCTGCACTCTCATATGTGGCTGTGGGCAATGTGAATGGTACACCTCTTGCCCCCACTTCTCTCTCTCCCTGCTTTCTTACTTCCACAGGCTTTTGTTGAAGCTGTTCCCTCTGACTACAGTGCCCTTCCCTCTCACTTGGGAAAGTCCAAATCCTGTCTCAATTACTCCTACTGATCCATTTGAAGGCAGTCAATTCCTCAGAGAAGTTGGCCACACCCATGGCTTCAGTTGCCACCTATGATGGCCCCCAAATCCAACCCCTGCATCTCAGATCTAGTCCCCAAAATTTTCACTCAACTGACATATACCAGACCTTGGATATCTAACAGGCACTGAAAATGTAACACATATGAAACCAACTCCTGATTTTGCCCCATGACTGCTCCTAATGGAGTATTTCCCCTGACAGTTAAGGACAACACCATCCCTCCAGCAGCTAAGGCTAAAAACCCAGGGGTCAGCCAGGGCTCCTCTCTAGTTTTCATGCCCTGTATCTGATTTCTCAGCAAACCCTGGTGTCTTTACCTTCAAAATAAATTGAAAAATCGAATCCCCACCCCCACATCCCCCTTGGCCTGACACTCTCTCATCTCTTCCTGGACTCTAGTAGCTTTCTCGCTGGCTTTTCTGCTTCCTCTCTCTGCCCATCCCCCTCCCCCAACAGTTTTTTCTCCTTCCACACAGAGCAGCCAGATTGTTTATTCTAAAATATAATTTATATAATGTGACTTCCCTACATGGAATCCTTTTATGGCTCCCCATGGGTCTTAGAATAAAAACCTAATCAAACACAGCCTGGCGTACAAGGCTTTGCTTGACATGGCCTTGGATCTCATCTCCCAGTGCTCTCCCTTCCTCACTCCTCTCCAGCTACACACACTTCAAGAACTTCCAACCTCAAGGCTTTGCACCTGACGTTCCCTCTATCTGATGCTTCCCCCCATGTTAAATATACATGGTTTGCTTCCTCACTTTTCACAGGCCACCTCCTCAGAGAGTTATTCCCTGACTACTCTACATGGAGCATCAGGGAAGATCTCTCAGAGAGAGGCAAATGATAAACCAGAAGGAAAAGATGTGATGGAAGAGTGCTCTTGACCATTGCAAGGGGAGTAGGA
>NW_011477375.1:5235-5886 GCF_000754665.1 Bison bison bison | reverse complement strand
TATTTTTTAGATAATGCCCCAAATTGGGGGTTTCTCTGGTGTCTGGGTATACTCTCACCCATAACTAATTTTATATCAATACAAAATATTATATTTACATGTTACCTTTACATTAATATATAATACTTTAAAAATGTAACAGTGCTCTGTGCCAGCACTGCTCTGAGTTCATTTCATAGTTTATACTCTCTGGTTTTCATAGTGACACATTTTGCCTTTATGATGTAGGTGGGTTCTACTACTACCCCCATTTTACGGTTGTAGAAACTGAGGCAACTGCCAAACGCCGGTAGTAAACCTGGATTTGGGTGGACCAAAGCAGCTCTGGTTCACGTGCTTTTAGTTAACGGTGGGGAGGAGGCAGCTCCACTTCCCCCTGGGTTTCCCCTGCGGCTCTGCAGCATCTTTCATTATTCATGAACAGGAAGCGGTGACCGTGTTGTCTTGGCTGGAATACCATAATCCTTACTTGCTGGGCGGGGCTGGCTGGAGTATTTCTGTCCCTCCAGCCTCATGCATAATTCATGAGTAACTGGGTGGTACCTTTCTTGACCTCTCTGAGTTTCCAGGTTGGGCTGCTGCAGTATCACTATTCATTATTCATGAGCCAGGTGAGAGTATTTTCTTGTGTTAGCCCTATTTCCCTGTTTA
>NW_011477375.1:0-1276 GCF_000754665.1 Bison bison bison | reverse complement strand
CCTCTGGGTCCAGTCACCCCCTCGCTCCAAGATCTCACTTTCACAGCAGGCTGCATTATTCTGTCTCTGGGACCTAGTCCTCATGAGCTCAGGTTTTTCCATTTGTCTGGCAAGGACACTCAGCCCTGCCTCGCAGGGTCAGGACCATTGAGTAGATGAAACGCCATAAGGTTAGGAAGCAGCCTGGGCTTCCAGGGTCAGCAGGTCCTAGTATGATTCCAGCTTGGCCACTCTCTTTGTGGGGACCTCAGTCAAGTCTCCAAAGTCCCTGAGTGGATTATTTTCTTCCAGTGTGAGTTGGGGGGCCGTCTTACTGGTAGTAGTCCAAACCCCACAGAGGTGCCCTGAGGACAAAGTGAGGCATAGCTCATTAAGTGCTTAGTTTGATATTTGGCACAAGGAGGACTCCTAATAAATATTCATTTATCATTGTTGACCTGTTTAAAGGACTCCACATAGGGACAAGGCTTGGGAAGTGTGTATTTGCTCTTTCTGTCTGCAACTTCTTTTATTGGCTCTGGGTGATTTCCCCTCCTGGAGCTGGAGGTGGTGGGGAGGGGGTTGGACTTTGTGAAACTCTTTTCTGTGAACCCCTCTGGGAGCTGAGTTCTCGGCATAATATCTCCTGCCATCATGCCACCCTGGTGGATGTCCAAGCCACGTTTCCCTCTCTAACCCTGGTCGTTGGGATTAAAGGGGAGGAGAATGGCTCCTTGCTGTTGCCTCCCTCCCTGCTCCATGTCAGGCTCTCTGGTCTGTGTTATATCTCATCACTTCAACTCCATGGGGTAGGTAAGTGGTATTCTCACCTGTGTTTTCCAGGCAAGGGAACCAAGCCCTTAAGGGTTAAATGATATCTATTGAGGAGTGGCAAGGTCTGACCTGAAGCTACATCCTTCCTCTGACTCCCCCACAAGTACATTCTTGTCACTCCTTTCCCCCCACAGGATTGGAGTCTCTCCCTCATTATGCTGGGCTGGGGAGAAAAGCGAATGGCCTGGTGGTCAGCAGCATGGATTGCAAGCCAGACCACCTGAGTTCAGATCTTAGCTCTGACAGCTGTGTGACCCTGGGAAAGTCGCCTCACCTCTCTGTACCTGTCTCCTCTTCTTTAAAATGGGGATATTAGCTCTTACATCTTCCCTTTCCGCCCCCCAGTCATCACTAACCAGCAGGAACACCCCCATGCCCCAGGCTCACTTCTGATTTCTTTTATGCTCTCCAGATGTCCAGCTCGCCGCTGTCCAAGAAACGTCGCGTGTCCGGGCCTGATCCA
>NW_011477374.1:14321-16777 GCF_000754665.1 Bison bison bison | reverse complement strand
CGTGCCCTTCCCAGGTCTAAGCTGCTCAGTTTCAGGTTCTCAGGTACTCCACAAAGGTGCAGACTTGGTTGGGCCTGCGTTTTGTGCCCTTTCCAGGTCCGAGCATCTCAGGCAACGAGGTGGTTGGTGAGCGCAATCTCCCCAGGTGGTGAGTGCATCTTATCACCTCCCCAGTCCCAGCCGCTCAGTTTCCTGGATGGTAGCAGGCGCGCCTGTCTCAAGTGTGCTGTGTGTCTCTTCTGGAGAGCTGTGACTCTCCCGGTGAATGTCAACCATCCAGAATCCCAAGAAGTCTTAGTTAGCGACTGGAAGCCTGCTTACAGTTTGGTAGAGGATGCCTCTCTGGGACTGAGATTGTCCCTTTCCAGCTCTGGTTGCTCCCCCGCTGCGTCCCTGTCTCTGGTGGGGGTGGGCTGGCCCACAGTCAGCTAGCTCTCCTCTGGTATTTGCTCAGTCCTTTGTTCTGTGAGCGTGCCTGGCAATGCCTTAGGTTAGGGCTTTTTGCAGGATAGTTCTCTCTCTTTCTCTCTCTTTTTTCTCTCTCTTTCTCTGGCTATCCCACAGTTTGGGTTGCTATTTCACATTAGTTCCCTCTGATTGCCCTCAGGGCATTCAAGCCCAGTCGTTACCCTAAGCAATGCAGCCTGCGCCTCCCTGTTCAGCCCCCGCTTGCTGGTGGTGGATGGGAGAGCTAGGAGTTGCTGTTAGGCACATAATCTGAGGGTTTTATTTATTTATTTATTTATATTTTCTCCCCATTATGTTGCCCTCTGAGATTCCAAAACTCCCCACAGACCCACTGGTGAGAGTGTTTCCTGGTGCTTGGAAACTTCTCCTCTTTAAAACTCCCTTACCAGGCCAGATCTCCATCCCTATCTCTTTTGTGTTTCTTTTTATCTTTTATATTTTGTCCTACCTCCTTTCAAAAACAATGGGCTGCCTTTCTGGATGCCTGATGTCCTCTACCAGCATTCAGAAGTTGTTTTGTGGAATTTGCTCAGGGTTCAAATATTCTTTCAATGAATTTGTAGGGGAGAAAGTGATCTCCCTCTGTCATTCCTCCACCAACTTAGGACCTCCTAATGAGGACCCCTCATCGTTTCAGCTTTAACCTGTTTGTGTTTTGGGATATAAAGTGAGTTTCTTATAGACAGCATATAGTTAGACCATGTTATTAAATCCATATTTCAATATACACCTTTTAGTTGAAGTTACATTTGAAGCAATTACTAATAAATAGCAGTGCCTGTTATTTTGTATTTGTTTTGATATGACACCATTTCTGTCCTTCATCTCTCCCATTACTGCCATCATTTGTATTTAGTTTTTTTCTGTAGCTTATTTCTGTAGAGAGTTTTGACTCCCTTCTTATTTCTATTTGTGTGTATTTTAAATATATTTTCTTTGTGGTTATCACAGAAATTGCAATTAATATTCTAAATTTATAATGTTATATTTCTAATTGATACAATCTTGTCTAAAACAATATATAAAAATTTTACTCATGCGTATTTTTCCAAAAACTTTTGTTTTTATCACAAATCCATCTTTATACATTATGTAACCAATAATGCAGATTTATTGTTTTTATGCATTATCTTTTAATTCATATAGGAATTTAAAAAAGAGTTACAAACAAAAATAAAATAAAACTGGAATTTATATTTATTTGTGTGGTTACCAATACTGTAATTCTATATATCTTTTTATGTCTTTGAATTATTGTTTAGTGCCCTTTCATTTTATCCTAAATGAATCTTTTCAACATTTCTTGTGTGGTAGCTCTACTGGGTCCATTGGTAACAAATGCCCTCAGCATTTGTTTATCTGGCAAAGGTGTTTTTATTTTTAAAATTTTCTTGCTGCTTTTAATTTTTTTAATTGAGATATAGTCAATGAACAAAACCTATGTAAGCTACAGGTGTAGAATATAGTGATTCACAATTTTAAAGGTTATACTGCATTTATAGGTATTATGAAATATTGGTTATATTTCTTGTTATGCAATTTATCCTCATACTTTATTTATTTTATACATTACAGTCTGTACCTTTTAATCCCCTACTCCAAAATTTCTCCTCATTTCCCCTCTCCCAATTGGTAACCACTAATTTGTTCTCTATCCATAAGTCTGTTTCTGTTTTGTTATATTCATTGGTTTGTTTCATTTTTTTAAATATTCCATATACAAGTGATGTCAAAGAGTATCTGTCTGTCTTTGTCTGACATTTCATTTAGCATAATGTGCTTTAAATCCATCCATGGTGCTTGTTGCAAATGGAAAAATTTCATTCTTTTTATGGCTGAGTAATGAAAAGTGAAAGTTGCTCAGCCGTGTCCAACTCTTTGCGACCCCATAGACTATACAGTCCATGGAATTCTCCAGGCCAGAATACTTGAGTGGGTAGCCTTTCCCTTCTCCAGGGGATATTCCCAACACAGGGATCGAACCCAGG
>NW_011477374.1:8777-11888 GCF_000754665.1 Bison bison bison | reverse complement strand
ATTTTGGGCTATCTGTTCTGTTCTGTTGATTCATGTGTCTATTTTTGTGCCAGTACCATAATGTTTTGATTACTATAGCTTTGTATTTTTAGTCTGAAGTCAGAGAGTGTGATTCTTCCAGCTCTGTTTCTCTTTCTCAAAATTGGTTCAGCTATTTGGGCCTTTTCATTTCCATAGATATTTTAGTATTTTTTGTTCTAGTTCTGTGAAAATTGCCTGTTTTGATAGGGATTGCATTGAACCTGTAGATTGCCTTTAGTAGTATGATCATTTTAACAATATTAATTCTTCCCAATCAATGAACAGTATACTTTTTCATGTTTGTCCTTGACATTGTTTGACTTTCTAAATACACTAGTATACATGGGTACATTTGAATGACCTAATTCCCCAAAGAAACTCATTCTTCAGGTATTCCTCTCAAGCTTTAGGCAATGTATTCTATATCTTAATTATAATTTTTGCCCCAGGTGGGTTAATTCACCTTGAAAAGTTTTGAAGCAGTGCTCACTGCTTTTCTATCCTGAGTGAGTTCTGAGTTTAAAACTATTTAAAAATATATACTGTAGTATTTTCTTGTGTTTTATTTCATTTTTCAGAAATGCTGGTATCATACAACTATGTTATTTTCATTATGTAGCCACTTTCCTTTTCAAACTATCTGCACTGCAGAATTTATAAAGGTTACTTGAGACTTGGGAATGACTCTTGCTTTATTCTACTAGCTTTTTCATTTATACTGTGAATTTAGGGGCAGCCCTGTGTTCATCCTCTAATGGTATAATGGGAAACCTTTTCCTCTTTTGACTTTACTCATGTCCCTAGAAGTTTTTATTCTCTTTTGTCTTAATTTTGGGAAATTGCACATGGGGCATAATATGAGTTTCCTTTGACTTCCATAACAAATTACCACAAAATGAATGGCTTAAAATAGTAGATATTTAATTTCTCACAACCCTGAGGTCAGAAGTTTGAAATAAACGTGTTAGTAGGTTTGCATTCCCTCTGGAGTCTCTTGGGGAGAAACCATTCTTTGCCTCTTTCAGCTTCAATTGTTTCCAGACATTCTTTGGCAAGAGGTCACATCACTCCAATCTCTATCTTAGAGGTCATGGTGGCTTCTCTTCTTTCTATAATATCACTCTAATAAGGACTATTGTCATTACATTTAGGACCCACATGGATAATTCAGGGTGATTTCCTCATGTTAAGATTCTGACATTTGCAAAGACCCCTTTTCTAAATAAGCTAGTATTAATAAATTCTAAGAATTAGGATGTGGACATATCTTTTCAGAGGCTACCACTCAATCCATTACAGGGAATTTTGAAGGGGAGATGATAAAAATGCCTTCTCAGTGGATGACTGTCAGGGTGTTATATCTGCAAAGTCAGTAAACTTTTTATATTCCCCAGATTAATAGCCCTTTGGGCAGCTCATGTTAATGTTGTTATGCTGGATGTCAATCATCCTGAGTTTTCTTATTCTCTGGGGAATAAGGGATTAAAAGGGGCAAAATGCTTTCATATGATAGGCATTTTCTCTATTTTAAAGGAAAAGCTGATTTTAAATTGTCAATGATATATCTATCTCCCTTTATTCTCTGATCACCAGGTTCATAAAAGTCTCCCATCATCCATTTCATGAACTTTAAGGTTTCTATATCTGCGGGCTCACCCTCAACCATCTTTGATCCTCTCTTATAATGGAATGTGAAACTGAATACACAAATAGACAAAGGCCAGTTCTTATATGAAAACAGAAGTCAAACCCATAACCTGCAACAACTAACTCAGGAAGCCAAACCACAACATTTGCAGTAAACTGAGCAGGAAGTCAAACAACCTCCTGTAGCAATAAGTTCAAAACAGCCAGAACACAATCAACAACTGCCAGCTTCCTTAATTTTTGGTTCTGCTTACAAATTAGGACTAAGTGACAGAAACAAAACATGCTTCCCTAACAGATTAAACCTAATATGCCCTGCTTCTAGTTAGTCTGCTTTCAGTTTCCCCTTGCCAACAGTTTCCAATCAGAGCATATCTGAAGCCTTCATTTTTTTCCATTATAAAGATTTCCTACTCCTTTGCTTGCCTTTGAGCTTTTGAAAAATGTAAGTGATGTTGACTACTTATTATAGCAATATCTGATTAAATAAGCCTTTATTGTTTTCACTTGGTTGGTCTTTGTTTTTTCCCTTAAAAGGCATGGGAAAGTTTGGGATGTTCTTTCATTCACTGTAATGGAGGAGTAAGGGTTTACCAGGCTGCCCTCAGCCCCATTATCCTAGACCCTTGCCTAAGAATTTCAATTTCTCAGTTGTGATGCAATGAGAGGCTCTGGCTTGACTTTAGAAACAAGAGGTACCACTCTTTTCTGTTTTGTGGTTCCCCTAAACCTAGGTGGGATTTTTAAGGACTCTATTTCCCACATCTCTCGGAATTTTGACCATAAGGAGGGCCAATATGTGAGACTTCTTTTATAGGGACACACACTACGGACACACTTTTTGCTGCTTTCTCTCCTTTTAGATCCTCTTCTTCTCCATTAAAATAGGGCCTTTTACCTCACCTATGTAATGGGTCAAAAATCTAGATTTATCACTTATTAACTCTGTAGCTTTTTGAAAGTTTCTACCTGGCAATTCATTTTCCTCATTCATAAAATAGGTATGATTATAGCACCTATCTCACAGGGTTGTAAACACTCTATGTAGGTAAACTCATATACAGCACTGTCGAACAGACACTATGTCTGGAACATAGTGAACACTGAAGAAGTACTTACAATTATGACTTTCAAAGAAGACAGTAGTTCTAAACTGTTATTAGTGCTGTGATAAAAATAGGTATTATATGGGCTTGCAGGTGTGTAAAAAGAAGGCAAGATAATGCAAAACTGGTACATCTAGGAAACTATAAATAGGTAAGGAAGGTTAATGGGGAAGATAGTTGGATGTAACTAAAAAGCGTGAAAAGAATGATCTACAGAAATTTGTTTCACAGAATGAATATGCAGTTTAAATTTTTAACCTATAGATAAAAACTTCTCAAAAATTAGTACATAATCTAAAGCTGCTCATGTAAAATTCAAATATCTTTGCTCAGTTTT
>NW_011477374.1:5715-7191 GCF_000754665.1 Bison bison bison | reverse complement strand
ACAGATTTCCTTATCTTCAGGGACATAATTAAGTCATTCCAAAAATGGATATACCTGTACTTCTTACCCCATGAATATTTTATTTCCTCATATAAATGGCCTTAAAATATGAAGTCAAAATAAAACAAACATGGGCATTTATTCTTACTCCACAATATTCTCAGTCTTTGAATATCTGAGGTGGTAGAGCCTTAAGGGTGGAAATCTTCATCCTCATTTCTTGAAGTGCTTTCAAACTGACAGAAATATTTATTAATACATACTTTATTTTGTAAGTATCTAAAATTCTGGTCACTTCTTCCTGTCTCTGCTTCACCTAGATAGACAAAGATATAGAAAGGAAGAGTTCAACTGATCTCAATGTTTTATGTTTTATTTTCCCTGTCCATTATGCTATAGAAGAGGAACAGCTTTTAATGGTATAATATTTTTGAGGCACTCCAACATAAAAACAGACTTAAAGAATACAATATGTAACCATTTGACTTAAATTCACAGAGAAAAAGAAGTTAAGCAAAGTGAAGAGGCAGAGAACTACTCTCAATTGAAAGCAAGGCAAAACACTGAAAAAATAAATAATGAAACCAAAATAAAGAATTTACCAGATAGAGCATTCAAAATATTGATAATAGAAGTGTTAAATCAATTACAAAAAAGAATTGATCCAAACACTGAATATTTAAACAAGGAACTAAAAACTAAAATATACCCAATCAAAAATAAGTATTTCAATACCTGATATAAAAATTACCCTACAATGAATGAATACTAGATAAAGAGATACAGAAAAATGAAAAAGTAATCTGGAAGATAGAATGATGGAAATCACGCACTCAGAGCAGCAGAAAGAAAAACTAATGTTTTAAAAATGAAAACAATCAAAGAGACTTCTGATATAACATTAAGCACTTTAATATTCACAGTATAGGGGTACCAGAGGTAGAAGAGAGAGAGAGGGGTGTCAAAAACTTATATGGAGTATTATGGATGAAAACTTCCCAAATCCGAAGAAAGGAACAGATATTCAGGTACAGGAAGCACAAAAGTTCCCAAATAAGATGAAGCCAAAGAATCCCATACCAAGATATGTCACAGTTAAAATGACAAAGATAAAAAAGATAATTCTAAAAGAAGCAAGAGAAACACAATCAGTTACAAGGGAATCCCATAAAACTATCAGCTAATTAATTTTACAGCAGAAACTTTGCAGACTAGAAGGAGTGGCATGATATTTAATATATTCAAAGTGTTGGAAGGGAAAAACCTGCAACCTCGGATATTCTACCCAGAAAGATTATCATTTAGAATAGAAAAAGAGGGCTTCCCTGGTGGCTCAGTGGTAAAGAATCTGCCTGCCAATTCAGGAGACACAGGTTCAATCTCTGCTCTGGGAAGGTCCCACATGCCTCGGAGCAACTAAGCCCATGTGTCACAACTATTGGGCCTATGCTCTGGAGCCTGGGAGTCACAACTACT
>NW_011477374.1:3639-5615 GCF_000754665.1 Bison bison bison | reverse complement strand
AGAATTCACAGGAAAGGGAAAAATCCCACTAGGAAAGAAAAATATAGTAAAAAATGAAAAACACCTAAACTAGCCAATAGATAGATTAAAATACAAAGAAATTGTAAAAGCAACTATAACTACAATGAACTATTAAGGGATAAAAATGATGATGTAAAATAAGACATCAAAAAGAAAAAATATGAAAGAAGGGAATAAACAATATAGATCCTTTAGAATGCATTTGTCATGAGAGGCTACTGTTAGCAACTATATGCCAATAAAAATGGACAGCCTGGAAGAAATGGATAAATTCTTAGAAAGGTACAAACCTCCAAGATTCAACCAGGAAGAAATAAAAAATATGAACAGACTAATCACAAGTACTGAAATCAAAACTGTGATAAAAAGTCTTCCAACAGATGGCTTCACAGGCAAATTCTGCCAAACATTTAGAGAAGAGCTAACACCTATCCTGTTTCACCCTGATACCAAAACCAGACAAAGATATCACACAAAAAAGAAAATTACAAGCCAATATCACTGATGAACATAGATGTAAAAATTCTCAACAAAGTCTAGCAAACAGAATCAACAACACATTAAAAGGATCAAACACCATGATCAAGTGGGGTTTATTCCAGGGATGTAAGGATTCTTCCATATATGCAAATCAATCAATGTGATACATCATATTAACTAATTTTTCAACACAGTTGAACACCCATATGCAATAAAAACTCTCAGAAAATCAGCATAGAAGGAGTCTAACTTCTATAGTAAAGGTACATAATAAAGGTACAACAAACTCACAGCAAACATTACTGTCAATGGTGAAAAATTGAAACCATTTCCTCTAAGATCAGGAACAAGACAAGGGTGCCAACTGTCACCACTATTATTCAATATAGTTCTGGAAGCCCTAGCCACAGCAGTCAGAGAAGGAAAAGAAATAAAAGTAATCCATACTGTAAAAGAAGAAGTGAAACTCTCACTGTTTGCAGATGACATGATAATATACATAGAAAACCCTAAAGATAATATCAGAAAATTACTAGGGCTAATCATTGAATTTAGTAAAATCACAAATACAAAATTAATAGACAAATCCCTTGCATTTCTATACACTAACAACAAAAAATCAGAAAAAGAAATTAAGGCAATAATGCTATTTATTATCACAACAAAAAGTATGATGCCTAGGAATAAACCTACCCAAAGAGACAAAAGACCTGTATGCAGAAAACTAAAAGACACTGATGAAAGAAATCAAAGATGACACAAACAGCTGGAGAGATACACCATGTTTTTTGGATGGAAAAATAAATATTGTGAAAATGACTGTACTATCCAAAGCAATCTACAGACCCAATGCAATCCCTATCAAATATTTTCCAAAGAACTAGAAGAAAAAAATTTGCAATATGTATGGAGACACAAAGCCCCAAATAGCAGTTTTGAGAAAGAAGAATGGAGTTGGAAGAATCAACCTTCCTGACTTACGACTATACTACAAAGCTGCAATCATCAAGAAAGTAAGGTAATGGCACAATACTAGAAATATAGATCAATTGAACAAGATAGAAACTGCAGAGATAAATCCACACACCTATTGACATGTTATCTTTGACAAAGGAGGCACAAATATACAATGGAGAAAAGACAGCCTCTTCAATAAGTTATGCTGGGAAAACGGGACAGCTCTGTGTAAAATAATGAAATTAGAATACTCCCTCAGTTCAGTTCAGTCGCTCAGTCATGCCCGACTCTTTGGAACCCCATGAATCGCAGCACGCCAGGCGTCCCTGCCCATCACCAACTCCCGGAGTTCACTCAGACTCACGTCCATCGAGTCAGTGATGCCATCCAGCCATCTCATCCTCTGTCGTCCCCTTCTCCTCCTACCCCCAATCCCTCCCAGCATCAGAGTCGTTTCCAATGAGTCAACTCTTCGCATGAGGTGGCCAAAGTACTGGAGTTTCAGCTTTAGCATCATT
>NW_011477374.1:0-1087 GCF_000754665.1 Bison bison bison | reverse complement strand
TCACTCAATGGCATTTCCCCCCTCTCGTTCTAAACAAAGTTCTTTATTTCTTCCATTTGAAACATCAATAACATTATTGGAAACCTTTAAGATGAGCTCAGAACACAGAAACCTCCCAGATCAATCAGTTCTTAGAACACAACCTGGGTGAAGGTGTTAACCACATTCCCTGTTCTCATCTGCACCTGGCACCCTGAAAACCTAGTGAGGAGGAGCTGAACAATGAAAAGCAGGGAGGAGATAATAATGTCTTAGCACAATCCTGAAGTTCCCAACTGGAATGTCTTCAGTATTTTCTGCCTGCTGGGGGTTTTTTTCTTTCCACTCATCTCCCTAGAGCCTGACATGCTGGTATAATAGATTTTACTGGAGATTATTGTTTCTACTCTGAAGCTGTTTTGTAGAAGTAACACAGCCAGCCTGATGATTCCAGCTCAGCAACGCTAGATGCTGTGTCCAAAGGCCCAGCCCTTCTCAGGGACGTTGCTAAGGGCCAGGGACCCTGTGCTCAGATTGGCTGGGAAATAAGTGCCCTCATGGAGCAAGAGCTCACCCATTCTGGGAACTCTGGGCATCTGGTGACTAACAGGTTATAGTCATCACCGGCCTGGTGGGAGGGGCTAAACTGTCTGGGAGAACAAACTCTAGTTAAGGGTTCTTTCCTCTCCTTATCTCTGCAGCCCAGGGAAAGAGTGGCAGGGAGAACTGAAGGACTCTGCATTCCTGCTGTCTCTTCTCCCACTTCCTTGCTTGGGAATGGTGGTGAGTGTTAGCTTTCATACTTGACAAAAGTGGCCACAAATGAAGTGTCAAGACACCTGAGGGAGAAAATGGGCAAAACACAAAGTGATGTGTGAACAAAACAGACATATTAGAACTCATGCTGCTTAGGTTTGTAGGAACAAAGCAAATGGTGCCAGTGCTTACCTGTATGGGACTGGACCACCACAACAACCTATTTTTTATCTTTTCTCTTAGGCCAGGGAGGTACCTTCTTTCCCTCTCCAGTCCCTCCCCCTACTAGAGGATATGCTTTGCATGGCACACCTTCCTTCCTGGAGTTGAGTGTTTTTGGTTTGTAGTCTCT
>NW_011477373.1:9734-18002 GCF_000754665.1 Bison bison bison | reverse complement strand
AATTTATTCTTTTATTTTGCTGAACAAGCTTCCCAGGTGGCTCTAGTGTTAAAGAATCTGCCTGGTAGCGCAGGAGCCATAACAGACTAGGGTGCAATCCCTGGGTTGGGAAGATCCTATGGAGGAGGAAATGGCAACCCACTCTAGTATTCTTGCCTGGAGAATCACATGGACAGAAGAGCCTGGCAGGCTACAGTCCATGGGGTCGCAGAGAGTCAGACACAACTGAGCTTTCACTGTCACTCTGCTGAACAAAGACATCTGATAGCTTACTAACTGGTTGGCAGTAAATTTTGCTTTGTGATCCTGAGTGTCTGAAAATGTCTTCCTACTACCCTCCCACTTGACTGAGTATTTGGATAGGTAGGACTCTTAGGGTGGAAGGGGTTTTCCTTGAGAAGTGCCTTCTAGCTTCCAGTGTTGCTATATAGTCAAACCCATTCTGATTTCCATCACTTTGTATGATACATGCTTGCTCTCCTGCGTGCACTCTCTCTCTCTCCTCCCTCCTTCCTTCCATTCCTTCCTCCCCCTCCATGTCTCTCCCTCCTTCCCACTGGAAGCTTCTGGAAATTTCTCTTTATCTCCTTTTGTCTGGAATGTGACAATGAGGCCTGGGGGAACCAGACTGGCAGTCTCTGAATGCAGTGGTGCTGGAGGCATATGATCACTCATGTTCCTGTTAGGAGGGAAGAACCCCAAGACAACCATCTTCTGCCTTACCCTCTCCCCCATTTTCTGCCAGGGGGGGTGAGATGGAAGGGTCCAAGAGTGAGGGAGGGGAATTAGGGATCTAAGGTCTTACACAGCTTTCAACCAGTCCTCTATATTTTAAATCTTATTCACTCCCACTTGCAGGGAAATCTGGTACCACCAACTACTGGGCTTTTAACAGCTGTGTGACATGGATCAATTATCAGCTTTTCCCTCTGCCAACTTAGGACTACAATTCCTAGATCTGGGTCTAGGTAACTATTTGTCCAAGGTTTTCAAACTTCCCAAGTTTTGTTATTTCCTCTCCCATCTTCCAAGTCCTTTGGGATTTATTCCCTTGAAATGTCCCTTCATAGTAGTTTTAGTGTAGTTTTGAGAGGGAATGAAATTAGATGTATGTGATCAATCTACCACTGAAACAATTCAAAGCAGCTAATTCACATATGACAATCATAAGCCTCTCTCTCTCTCAAACATTAATTATGTGCTTGATATTACACAGTTAGCTTTGTAAACTGAGCAAGAACCTGAAATTGAGCAGACATAAACATAAATATAAAGGAGGTCCTGAAGCGAATGTCCCAGATGCATTTCTGAATTGATTCCAGAACTTACTGAGCCTGGCCCAGGCGGAATGGCTCCAAAGGGCTGTCCTGTAATTCGAAGTGAGGCACAGAGTCCATGGATGTTGAGGGCATCCTACTCACAGTTGTGCACACATGTCCTCAGCTCTTCAGCTGAGGCTGACATCTCATCAGCTGAAATCCCCAGACTGGTCTTCTTCCTACTATGATCACTGCTAATAAACCACTTCACATGCATATCCTTGTATAGTTTACAGAGTACTAAAATATATATCGACTCATAGAAACCATCATGATGGTGGTCATCTTTACTTTCCACAATGATGGTTAAGAGCTTCAGCTCTGGACTCGGCATCACCTGGGTTAGAGTCTGGCTTTCACATTCATTATTTGTATGACCCTGACCCTGGACAAATTAGCCACTGTCTCTGAGCTTCCTATATAATGGAGATGGCTATCATATTCAAACATCCTGAGGGTTTGAGGAAGACTGAAAACAAACACCTGCGAAGCAGTCAGCATGTGGCTGGTACATGGGAAGCCCTGGATACATATTAGCTATTACCCTGATTCCCATTCAACAAATGAAAATCCTGAGATTCACAATGGGATGTTACTCAGCCACTATGATGGTCAAAACAGGGTCATCATATATTAACACATATATGTGGAATCTAGTAAAATGTATTCAAGAACTTTTTTGCAGGGCAGGACTAGAGATGCAGACGTAGCAAACAGACACATAGACAAGGCGGGAAGGTGGGACAAACTGGGAGACTGGGACTGACACATACACACTACTATGTATAAAATAGAGAACTTCCGGGAAGCTGCTGTATAGCACAGGGATCTCAGCTCGGTGCTCTGTGATGACCTGGGTGAGGGGGAGGACAGGGTGGAATGGGAGGGAGGCTCAAGAGGGAGCAAATACATGTATACATATGACTGATTTACTTCCTTGTGTAGCAGAAACTAACACAACATTGTAAAGCAGTTATATCTCAATATTTTTTTAATTAAAAAACCTTTTTAAAAAGAGAGTTTTTAAATGAAATGGTTTATCAAAGTTCACAATGCCAACCAGGGACAGAGACCAGGCTAAGAACTCTCGTCTTTGACTCAGAACCTCAGGCTACCACACACGTGTTTCTCAAGGCTGGATACACAATCAAATTTCCCAGGGAGCTGGGGGAACACCTCCACGGAAAGGCATTCCCCAGAGATTTGGACTTAACTGCTCCAGATGGATTCTGGACACGAGTGTATTTCCCAGGCTCCCTAGGCGAGCTGATGCTACGTCCACGTTGCAAAGCTATGCTCTTTACCAAACTCCCTCTTCAGTTCACAGGTGGCCTTGAACTGAGTATTTCATCTACCACCAGGCCCTTATTCACACCTGTGTTCTAGACTCTTGGTCAGTACAGAGAAATGTGATCCTGATATACTATTTAGAAAAAAGTGTTAAACAAACATAAAAAGCGCTGCCCCTGCCCACTATTTGACCACTGCAGGAACTCGCTGGTCTCAACAAGTCCTAGCTGGTCAGAAATGAGTAGAAATGAGCATGTCAAGTTCCAGCTACGGTCTTGCCAAGTTTTCCTGAACACACGGGGAGGTCATTCTGTGTGGTCAGCCTGGGCCCCCTACAGGGTCTGCAGAATGATCTATTGCAAACACTGTTAGGGCAGGCTGAGGAGCTGAACTAAATTATCTCAGACAGGCTTCTGGTCTTGCAAGCCAGAAGGATACAAAGGGAAGCTGGTTAAGGGGGCAAGGGGGAAAATACCTCATGGCCACTTTGTGGGGAAAAGAAGACAGAAGCGGAAAAGCAATGGGCAGCCCAATATCACTGATGTCAGGGGCTGAGCACAGCTGAGAGCACATGCAGTTGAGGAGGTCAAGGTCACAGAACTGACTCCCCGGGAGGTACATAGCTGTGGGGGCGGGGAGGGGTAACCTGGGGGTCCAAAGAAAACTCAGGACCCATCACATATGGTCAGGCCAGCCTGGAGCAGGCCCAGAATCCCAGAACCTCACATTCATATCTTTAGCAACAAACGAAAGCTGCCGTCATACATTCAGGGAAACTTCATGAAGGTCCAGCTGGAATTTGACATGTTCCATTAACAAATGTTTCTCTTCATTTTTGAAAAGTGCACTTGGAAAAAAAGTAGATTTCCTATTAATGGGCCATGGGCTTAACAAGCTTTCTTTCCATGACCCTCAGCATAATGACCTTGTCCACACATGAAATCAAAATAAAAGGACCAAAGTATCTTCTGTGGGGTGAAGAGAAAAATGGCTCAAAGGAACATCATCCTTCAAGGAGCTTCTTCCATACTAAGCCAAAATGAAGCTGCAGGGCCTTCACCTAGTTCCTCCAGCCCCGGGTGATTCTCATCTGCCCATCTTGGAACAAAATCTGCTGTTCACAGAACTGCAAGCCCTAGGCAGCATCTACTGGCCTCTTAGGATAAAAGACAATTGGCAGCGTCAAGCTCCTGAGCACATTTTCATAATCAGCCTGATCATGGGTGCACGGCAGCTGCTCGATTGATGGTGTTAGACAGGGAATAAAGAGAGATGCCAGGAGTAACCTCAGATCTGACATAACGAGGCAAACATCAGTCATTTGGCTAAAAGGCTCATAAAGGCTCCATCAGCTGTGACACCGGCGTCTGTCTTAGGCAAAGCTAACAAGGAAATGTGGCGGTAAGCGTCTTCGTTAGACAGGAACAAGTTGTGAGTGAGCTGCATTATTAACGGGAGGGGAAAAAAAAGAAGTCCTGTTGAAAATGGTGTGTTGTCTTGCTCTGATCAGAAATGATAGGTCCATGTTTTGAAACAATTGTCTGAATGGAAAGATGTTTGTTTCAAACAGTTCCACTTCATTGGCCAAATGCTCAAGAGCACATAAAATTAGTACTTCAAAGGGGGCGCTTCTAGAGAAGGCCACATGACACAGAACGTCATCTTGGCCCTCTCAGAAAAGGAAGCTTCTTTGCTAATGATGCAATAAATCCAGTACATGCCTCGAAGGAGTTGATCATGGTTGGAAGCCATTACATAAGGATTTAGATAATAATACACATGCCACAAGAATCACCAACATATGCCTGGCACTTTTTGCTATTTAAAGCACTTGGAACTGTATTTGGTCTCAAGCTTAGTGAGAAGAGCAGGGTAGAAATGACTATCAGCTTGATTCCAGACAGAGAGAAACTAAGGCTCTTGTAAGAGAATTAACTTAGCTGAAGACCCAGAGCTGTTAGGACTGGGGCTGGGTCTGGAACCCAGGACTCCAGCCTCCAGAGCTCTGGAACTCTTTGCCCTTACAGTTGAGCCAGGGGGACAGACTTGTGGATAAGCTTCCAGACACATTTAAGTCTTCTCTCACTTCAGGCACTGCCTACAAAACTTGACATCAGCTAACTATGATAACCTATGTTCCCCCTGGGCCTCCCTGGTGGCTCGGCAGTAAAGAATCCACCTTCCAATGCAGGAGACACGGGTTCAATCCTGGGGTTGGGAAGATCCCCTGGAGAAGGAAATATGCTCCCCTCCAGTACTCTTGCCTGGGAAATCCCGTGGAAAGGGGAGCCTGGTGGGCTATAGACCATGCGGGTCACAAAGAGTTGGACAAGCCTTAGCAACTCAACAACAACAACAACAATTTTCCCCTACTCCTGGTGGCTCATGTGTGTGGATGGACCTTCGATTAAATATTATCTTTTGATAGCACCACCAGTGACAGCTGCACAGCAAGAACAGGAAGCTCAGGGGAAGGAAAATTAGACTGAACAGTTTTAGATGAGGATTGTTAATGTTTTGATGAACGTACAAGTTCATTAATATGGATATCTCTGTAACACCAGGTTGGCAGCAAGAGTAATTAAAAGAGAAAGAAAAAGAACCATCTCCTGCATTGAAGGCAATCAGAAACAGGGGTTCTAGAATATAAAGTGCACCCCCTCGCTGACCGGCATGCATAAATACTCTGAACGTAACATCTGTGTGGCTTCCAGATGATGATCCAGTCGTTCTGCACATGTGACCCTCCCCCTGCCTATGTTTACCCTTCTATCAAATCATAATGAAAAGTATCCATTTTCCTGAGTCTTGTGGGTAGGAAGCATTTCTTAAAGAAAAGAAACAAATTAAAGGTGAAAATTCCTTACTTTGGTTATTGGTTCCCCTTGGGCTCTCTTCTGCCTCATCCTCATGATTCTCTGGGGCTTCTAAAGAGAGCAACCCCACACTCTGTGCCAGTCTGGGGCCCTGAGTGAGGCAATGTCAGTGTTCACCACCAGTTCTTAGCAGAGAATGGGGGTAAGAGAGAATGTGTTCATGGAGAATCACCAACATTCCCAGGGCTCCAGAGATGAAAGGCAGAAAGAAAAGAGAGGGGGGGAGAGAAGGAAGGAAAGAGGGAAAGAAACAACTAAAAGTGAACAGAGAGCGTGGCACTCACAGCACATGGTGCAGAGCCAGAAGCCAAGCCTGGGCAGATGCCCACTCATCAGGACAGGAGAGGCTTAAAGAGACACAGAGATAGAAAAGCAGTGGTGTCTTGTCTAGGCCCCCTGAGCAATCTAATCTTTAGACAAAAGGGAAGGTCTAATTACATATTGATGGATTTGCTTCTTTCCTTTTTTTCCGAATAGCCAATGGCTGTCTCGTCTTCTCAGACAGCCAGCAAATCCAAGAATAGCTCTGTTCACACTGCCAACTCAGCTCTCAGTGGAAGGTAGTATATTTTAATGTCTATCCAACTGCGTGTTTTGTGGTAATGATTAGCAGATGTCTTTGCTAAGGGAGAACTACACTCATGTTCTGGAACCTTCTTGATGTGGAGAGCAGTTCTGTGACCCACCTCGGTGCCGAATCCACTGGTTTTGCTGAAAGGTAAATGCTGCAGCGTTTGATTGGTTTACCTTCCTGCATTTCTAGGTGGGTTCCTCCATAATGTGGCCTTTTGAGGTTACAATCCTATAAATTAAGCATCTGCCTCACAGCTACACTATTTATATTGGTATTTTTTTCACAGGTGACTTTCTACAACATATTTGGGGTAACAAGATTGTTCTTTAGTGTAATATGAAGCTGGTGGAAGACAGCCTAGTTATTAAGGAGCTGGTGAGATTTTCCTAGCAAGAAATGCATACTCTAGAGCCCCAGGTGATAGACGAAGTGGCAGACAATCCCAGGGCTTCCACAAACCTACCTGTGAGTGGGTGCATGGATTACACGGCCACCCCAAGAACCCGGATGCAGTGGTATCTACACGAAACACAGTACAAACCATATTTCAAACCTCATAACATGCCAACATGCAAATAAATAAATTCTCCTTTCCAAATGTCACCAGCTGGGTGATTCCCACGCAGGCGCTGCCGTATTTTCCTGAAGGGTAGAAGTGACAGTCACCCTCCTCTAAGTCTGAGCTCCCTGGCTTGTGCATTCATATTCGGAACCTGCATGGAGTAGCCCTTTGGGGATAGGTATTAATGAAGAAACGTGCTCATGCCAGAGCCTACTCTTTCTCTGAGAGCGAAGGGTACAGTCTGTTCAGAGTGGCTTTTTAATTTCTCACAATTAACCCTGCCAGAATTAACATCCATGGCACCAGTGACAGCAAATTGAAAAAGTCACATCAGCACAGAGCAAGGCCCCTCACTGCCTCCGTGTTTCCCCCTTCTGCTGAAAGAGGAAAGTTCTTGAAGCCTGCCACAGTGATTGTCTTGTCACTGCATTGAGACCTGCTGGGCTAGGTAGGAGCAGGGCACTTTTCCAACTCTCCTGCTGTGAATTCCAACCTGGTTTGGCTCTTCACTGGCCATGTGCCACAAACATCCATGGATGGCCTGGGCTCTGTCTCTTTTAGTCAATGACAGACAGAGGCCCATCTGATCTGCACGGTGAGCATGGAGGGCCGAACTCTGAGTGCCTCATTGCATTCCTACAAGCCTGACTGGTGACTCTCCATTGAAAGACAGACCAGGGGTCCTAGTACACACTTCAATGTAGCCTCACATCAGTTCTCTCAAACATTCCAGGGCTGCTGCTGCTGCTATTGCTAAGTTGCTTCAGTTGTGTCCAACTCTTTGTGACCCCATATACTGCAGACCACCAGGCTCCCCCGTCCCTGGGATTCTCCAGGCAATTCCAGGGCAGATGATTAGAAAAAAGAAGACAGGGGCCCACAGGTGACCAAATAAACATGACTTTGCCCTGGTAAGTTAGTGTCAAGTGTCTCATGCTTTGATATTTCTGTCTTCACTTATAGCACAACTTTTCCCAGTGAAAGGAAAGCCTACTCATCCATTTACACTCAAGTTGTGATTTTTCTCTCATGCGGACAGGAAATGATTGGTCTGGGGGAAAAAAAGTTCACGTGACCATTTATCTTGAATCACTGAACAACTGCACGGCCTCACAGTGTTCTTTATTGGAATCTAGAAGTCATAGGTCAGTCCCTTCTCTTGCTTACAGAATGTTCCTCCTGGTTTGATCTCTTGGTGCAAAGTGGCAAATTCAAAAGTCAGAAGGGCTAACAAAGGGGAGGCCTGATGAAGTGACAGCTGTGGGACTCGCACTGCCTGCAGCACAATCAGGCCTCTGCCAGGTTCCTAAAATGAAACTCTTAAAGCAACAGCACTACTGAGACTCCATTGTTTCAAATAGTGACCATGGCTGCCTCCCATAACTGCATTAGAGATGTCTACATTTGACACATATGAACAAATATTGCTGCTTCTGTATTAATATTGACATTTTATGAACTTGGAAAGTTATGCTATGTATGCTGCTGCTGCTAAGTCACTTCAGTCGTGTCCGACTCTGTGCGGCCCCATAGACGGCAGCCCACCAGGCTCCCATCCCTGGGATTCTCCAGGCAACAATATTGGAGTGGGTTGCCATTTTCTTCTCCAGTGCGTGAAAGTGAAAAGTGAAAGTGATGTCGCTCAGT
>NW_011477373.1:7876-9620 GCF_000754665.1 Bison bison bison | reverse complement strand
ACTCAGCCATAAAAAGGAATGAGTTTGAGTCAGTTCTAGTGAGGTAGATGAACCTAGAGCCTGTTATACAGAGCAAAATAAGAAGTCAGAATGAGAAAAAAAGATTGTCCATTAACGCATATATATGGAATCTATATATCAGATGGTACTGATGACCCTAGTTGCAGTGTGGCAATGCAGATGCAGACATAGAGAACGGACTTGTGGATACAGGGGTAGGGGAAAGGAGAGGGTGGGATGAACTGAGAGAGTAGCACTGACATATATGCACTACCATGTGTGAAACAGATAGCTAGTGGGAAGCTGCTGTCTAGCACAGGGAGCCCAGCTCAGGGCTCTGTGATGACTTAGAGCAATGGGGGGATAGGAGGGAGATTCAAGAGGAAGGGGATATATGTATACATATAGCTGACTCGCATTGTTGTAGAGCAGAAACTAACACAACATTGTAAAGCAATTACACTCCAATTAAAAAAGAAAATTTAAAAAGTCACTAACGACATCCAAAAAAACAGTGTCAGGACTTGTGAAGACACCAAAGCTGACATACACTGCTGCTCCCTGAACACGACCTTGCAGACTGCCTTTGAGGGGAAGCAGAACTCCATGAAAATCAGACGTAATCAACAAGCCTGCCTGGGACATCTCCTACTGCCAAATGTATGCAGGCTAACCAGGAGGGTGTGGGACGTGAACACACAGACTTGGACTAACATCTAAGAAAACACTGAGTGGACCTCTAAGCATGCATGGAAAACAAACAAATCTCTAAACCAATACATCTGCTTTTTTCAATAAGAGGGCTCAGAACTCTGAATTCTGTCTGTCCTTTCTCAAAGGTGTTTTGGGTGAGCCAGGCTGTGCAGTCGAGTTCAGCCACTTTCCACCCTAGAGCTTCTTTCCCTTGGCAAAGACCTGAATGTAACTTCAGAGTGATGTTTCCTTTTAAGGACTCAAACTTTCAGGACAGGCCCTTTTTTTGTGATCTAGTGCTGTAATGCTCCACAGTTATGCACTGCTGTGTGTTTTTTAAGGGTTATTAGCCCCTGTAAAGCCATACTTTCATAATCACCTTTCTTTTTTCGATTATGAAATTTACTACATATTTCATGCTGCATATTACAAAAATTCAGAAGCTACTCACAGGCACTTTGATCAATAAAATATTCATACAGTAAAATGCATGCTTTTTCATCATGAGTAATATGTTTAGAAGTAATTTCCCATTGGTCATCCACTTTTGGAGTGGTCGGCCTTTCTGGCTTTGAAAATACCGTTAGGATCAAGGTAAAACTAATAGCTCCTGCCTGTACCTACCAATCTCTTAAAATATGCAAAGTGCTGGTCACATTATGTTACAAGTGTTTTTGTTTAATACAAAAGCCATCTCCCCTTCTAGGTTGTCTTAGTCAGTGAATCCCTAGCAGAGGGACAGACGAATGTGTGAGCTCCAGTGTAGAAGACAGGCAGTAAGAATCTCCGGCTGGGGTTGTAAGAGTAGTGGGCATTGCCACCTCCTTCACTGCTGGATCCCCAGTACCCAGAATAGAGTGCCTCCTAGAAGGTGCCCGGTTCACAAACATTTCTTGGAAGAAACTCAGGAAGCAGGGAAACAAAAGGGAGGGAGGAAGACAGAGAGGGAACAGAGAAAGAAGAAAGGGAAGAAAGAAAAAGAGAGAAGGAGAAAGGGAGGGAGAAAGGGAAGGAAGAAAGGCTGAACTTGATGTGTGGCTTTGGGCAAGTC
>NW_011477373.1:4681-6589 GCF_000754665.1 Bison bison bison | reverse complement strand
TTTTCACTTCACTTGATAGATGCTAAAGGAATTGACCAGAAGTGAGGAACTAGCATTATTCATTCATCTGCTTTGTCCTAGGGCCACTGACCAACTGGTATCTCTTTACTTCCCTCTCATTCTATGTCTCTGTCTCTCTTTCTCTCTGTCTTTTTTGGTCTCTCCTTCCCTTTCTCTCTCCTTCTCTCTTTTCTTCATGTAACAGCAGAAGCTGGTTAAGCAATGATTTAACTCAAGGGAGTTCATATAAATACCACCCCCCGACACAGACACCTATACATTAATTCGAAGTCACCAATAGCACTCCATTACCCACAGAATAAATTCAAACTCCTTGATCTGATACCTAGGATCCTCCACTTAGAAGTTGTGTGACCTTGTACAAATCACTTAACGTCCCTGTGACTCAATTTGCCCTCATTTGTCAACTGGGGATACCAGTGATACTTATTTCACAGAGTTGGTGAGAGGAGTAAGTGAATAGATACATGGAAACCACATAGAAGAGTGACCAGCACACAGGAAGCCCCATATAAATATTAGCTTCTATGTTGCTCCCATCACAGTGGAGTCTCAACATAATTTGGGGCTCTGTTTCTGACTGCTCCCATCTTGAACATTCTGGCTTATTCATGCTTCTTAAGGTATAGCCCCTGCTTTCCTACCTTTGTGCTTTGTGCTATAAATAGCAAATATTTATGGAGAGCATATTATGTGCCAAGCACTGTGCTAAATGTTGCATGGATTACCTCATTTAATCGTCACACCATCTCTGTGTGAAAGGCACCATTCTCCTTCCATTTTACCGATGAAGGTAACTGACACATGGGAGGGTAACAGACTTGACCATGCATGCATGCATGCTCAGTTGCTCAGTCGTGTCTGACTCTTTGTGACCCAGTGGACTGTAGCCTGCCAGGCTCCTCTGTCCATGGGATTCTCCAGGCAAGAATACTCCTGGGTTGCCACGCCCTCCTCCAGGGCATCTTCTTGACTCAGGGATCCTGTGTCTCTTGCTTCTCCCTCATTGGCAGGTGGGTTATTTACCACTAGTGCCACCTGGGACTTGACCATAACAACTGTGTTAAAAGATGGCAGAGCCAATGGTGAAATCCAGGTAGACCAGCTCCCGTGCTCTCCTCAAAACTACTGAGATATACTGCCTCTGTTGGTACCCACTCTCTGTCCCACCTCCCTCCACGGCTTTCCCTACCCCTCACCTATCCGTGTGCTCTGCAAATCATCTCAAATCTCATCCTTTAGACATCCGCCTCCCAGGCCAGTCCTTGGAGCTCTTCAACTCATGACCTCCTTGGAAACTGGGACGCTCCATTTATCGTATAATTATCTAATATCCTGGAACAGAGCCTCTGTTTTCTTGAATTCTGAAAGATCTGACTTTCTTTTTGTTCATGTTTGGCTTCTTTCTCCAATTAGATCTGATGCTCTTTAAGGTCAGGGCCTGCATCTCATGTTTCTTTTATATCCTAAAGAGCACTTGGCACAAAGTAGAAACTCAGTAAAAAAGTGATGATTTGATTTAACCCCCGGGACACATAACTAGGTCAAGCTGACCTTGGCACCACTCTTTTGCAGCTGTTAAGCAGACGTAATAAAATTCAGGTTTTCAATTCTTTCCTTGATTATTCAATTATTACATCAGCCATTTTCCTAGTTTTCTCTTTTGGATGATATTGTTTCCTCTGTATTATCTGCTATCAGTTTAAAACGTGTCCTGGATTCTGGAATTTGAAAATAAGTTTCAGAAGAAAAAATGACCTTTTTAGGTAAAGAAGCAATAAATTATTTGAAATTCCTTTATTAGAGCTTTGTTTAATTAAAATAAGCTTTAAAATGAGGACAAGCTCTATGAACTGATTTGGAGTAAGGTCCAGGATAATATTTTCA
>NW_011477373.1:0-846 GCF_000754665.1 Bison bison bison | reverse complement strand
TGTGCTTGGCCTTGCACTGAACTCAGAGAAAATTGTGCACATGCAGCTCAGGTAAAATTTAGCTCCACAGAGATGCGTGTATGACTCCAATGTTATTTACAGACAAAATATATTGGAGACAATCTGGTAACAAATACAGAGGCTATATTCAGCCATTTCAGTCATCAATTACAGACAAACTTGGATGTTCACTTCAACATATGGAGACTAACAGAGGTGCTTAACTGTCACAACAAAAACATTTTTATTTCGAATTACTCTTTGATTGTGTCTGCGGCTGCATTTCTGATCAGAGACACATTTTCCATAAGTTTACAAGGGCCCTGGTGTCTGATCCTTCAAAACAGGTCAGCTACAGCTCTCATGCGGCACGGCTCCAGGGGAGCTGACCCCAGCCTAGAAACAAAGTCTGCAACTTAGGTAGTACTCAAGCTCAGCCTCTGGGAAAAGGTGTCATTTCCTGGGGAGCTCCTAGAGCAGGTCTCCAGGGGAGATCTTTTCACTTGTAATTAATTAAGGTGACAGTGGCCATTTTGGGGGGAGAGGCGTATCTTTCTAAAACACTTGCTTAAGAGTTCAGATTCTAGTAATATTTACGTCACTGGACATTCTCTACCTTTTTTTTTTGTTCCTTCAGTGAAAAGTCCTACAGTGAGAAATTTCAAAATAGCCCCATTTTTAAAATCAATATGTTTCACAGTCTGTATTTAAATATCTTTGTCTTGCAGAGTGCTACCTAGGTGACAAATCTGATGTCCCATGATGTGGTTTTCTTTTCCCCAAACTAGACCACATCTAGAGGTCGCCCAAATCACCCAAGGTCACAAAAAAAAACCAGCCTGACAA
>NW_011477372.1:18709-20776 GCF_000754665.1 Bison bison bison | reverse complement strand
CCACACCATCCTGATGCTGGTGGTCACCTTCATCACCTTCTACTTCCTAAATTCTGTTGTGTCTTTTTATATTGCAGCCTTCTTTGATATTCGTTTATGGTTGATACAGACCTCTAATGTTTTGGGTTCCTGTTTTCCCACCATTTCCCCTTTCCTGCTGCTTCTTAGAGATCCTAGAACTCCTAGGTTCTGCTCTTGACTTGTTAGAATGTATGGGTAAAGTGCTAAATATCTAGCAGTCACTTTCAATAACCGTAATTATTCTGTAAGCACTCAGTATCCCTTTTTTTTTTGAGGTACGATTCACACATAACCTTGCATTAGTTCAGATAGACAACACAAAGAATGGGCATTTATTTATGTTTCAGAATGATCATCATAAGTCTACTACAATCCCCGCATCTTCACAGACGATACGACTTTCTTTCTTGTGATATGAACTTTGCCATGTTTATTGATTTTATTTAGTTAGTTGTTTTATTATTTAGCTGTGGGGCACATGGGATCTTAGTTCCAAAACCAAGGATCAAATCAGCACCCCCTGCAGTGGAAGATTCAAGTGTTAACCACCAGGGAAGTCCCTGTGATGAGAACTTTGAAGGTTGACTCTCTTGTTGTTGTTCTTCAGTCATTAAGTTGTATCCAACTCTTTGTGACCCCATGGACTGCAGCACACCAGGCTCCCCTGTCCTTCATCTTCCGGGAGTTTGCTCAAAATTGAAGTCCACTGAGTGTGATGCTATTAAACCGTTGCATCCTCTGTCACTCACTTCTCCTTTTGCCTTCAGTCATTCCCAGCATCAAGATCTTTACCAATGAGTCGGCTCCTTGCATCAGGTGCCAAAGTATTGGAGCTTCAGTTTCATTATCAGTCCTCCCAATGAATACTCAGGGTTTATTTCCTTTAGAATTGACTAATTAGAGCCCCTTGCAGTTCAAGGGACTCTCAAGTCCCAACACCACAGTTCAAAAGCATCAATTCTTCATTGCTCAGCCTTTTTTTGGTCTAGCTCTCACATCCATACATGACTACTGGAAAAACCATAGCTTTGACGATCTGAACTGTTGTCAGCAAAGTGATGTCTCTGCTTTTTAATATACTGTCTAGGCTTATCATAGCTCTTCATCCAGTCTTTTCATTTCATGGCTTCAGTCACCATCCGCAGTGATTCTGGAGCCCAAGAAAATAAAATCTGTCACTGTCCACTTTCCCTCTTCTATTTGCCATGAAGTGATGGGACCAGATGCCATGTTCTTAGCTTTTTTGTAGTGTTTGACTCTCACACAGGCTGGGCTTCCCAGGTGGTGTTACAGGTAAAGAACCCACCTGCCAGGGCAGAAGACGTGGGGTCAATCCCTGGGTCAGGAAGATCCCCTGGAGGAGGGTACAGAAATCCAGTCCAGTATTCTTGCCTGGAGAATTAGAAGGACAGAGGAGCCTGGCAGGCTATGGTCCATAGGGTCACAAAGAAAGAGTCAGACATGACTGAAGGGACATATGCAATGAAATATAATTGATTATATTCACCATGTGGTTCATCACATCCCCTTGACTTGCTTATTTTATAACTAGAAGTTGATACCTTTTGATGTCCGTACTCAACACCAAATTTCTACATAATTTCCAATGACCTGAGAAGGTTCATTTAATTCCAGAGATGCCTTAGGAGATCTGAAAGTCAATCCATGAATTATCAGCTTGAGAAGTGTACAAACCATTACTAAGAAACCATTTCACCTTGACCAATGCAGCTGTCTGAAGAAGATCTCCTTTCTTTAGGAACATTTCAAGAGTTTCACCAAATTTTATCCTTGTGTGTTGTGGCTAATACTGGACACACACTGGCACATAATCCAATATTGATCTCCATGAATATTATTCTTATGTGGGTGGAGATTTAATTTCTGAGATAAAGGTAACACAAATGAAAATGGAGAATATGTTTTTCTATACTGTGTTTTTCTATTGTGTAACTTTATTTCACTTCTATTTCTCCAAAATGCTGTAGTGTTACATGGAAAATCAGTGCTGTTCAATGGCTTGCTTGTCCTTTAAACCTGGATTGT
>NW_011477372.1:16714-18609 GCF_000754665.1 Bison bison bison | reverse complement strand
CCTCAGCACTGGGCTACACACCAGCTCTGATTTCAGGGCTCACCTGTGATGAGTTACCTACTCCTCTGTTAATGCAACAGAATTAATTCCTGCTGCTTCCACTGTATTGTAAGCATTTTTACTCACAGAAGTTAAAAAAACTAAACTAAACTGTATGAGAAAGTTAGGGTAGAAAAAGTGCTCAGGAGCAAAAGAGACAGAACTGCCTTTAATGGTGTTTCCTGAAAGAAGAACCCTGTCAGCACCTGCTGTGAGTTAGTTTCTGACTCTGGCTGTGGTGGTGTCCCCCGTGTGTGACCGTGTGGGGCTGGGGATCATTGACTGTGTGGGGGCAGGTGTGTCCTTCTGATTGTGACTGTTGGTGTCAGGGAGGCACCTCACCTGTGGGGTTGATTTCTGTGTCTTCCAGGATATGTACATCCGGTGGGTTTGACCACATCTCTCACCCCAGTGAATACCCAGCCTCACAGGAAGGTCATGGGCCATGTGTGTGGGAGGGGAGGTGCAAGAGGATGAAAGGACAGGCATGAACAGGAGTCTCTGGGAGCTGTGATGTAGGGAGACACGAGGGGGCTTCCTGAGGATCCTATGAAGAGTTACTGTGCATTGACATTCATGTCAGGGCTTCTACTGATACAGTTCCATTGGACCCATGGAGCAGCCGCATTAGGAAGGCCAGGCTCAGGGCACGCCAGGATGGGCCAGAGCAGCCTGAAATAGGCTGGACAGGACGCAGCGCAGGTAGAAGTTGCCATACAGCCTTGCAGGGCAGGACCCACAGTCCAGTCACTTGTCCGGGGCCTTTCCTCGGGGGCTGCCGGGAGATCAGGGATACATGTCCATCTTCGAGCCCCAGGAGCTACAGCGAGATCAGAGGTACCTGAACAGGCCTGTGCCTCAGGAACTGTCACAAAAGCAGGAGCGTATGTCCAAGTCCTCTTTCCAGGAGCTGTCGCCAGAGCAGGGGTAAGAGTCTAGGAACTGTCACGAGAGCAGGATCAGTGTTTAGGTCCTTGTCCCGGTAAACTCTAGCAAAACCGGAAGTGGTGCCTGCACACAGCAGCTCCAGCATGAGCCACAGCTGAGGGAGAGGCTGGCCGGGAGCCATGGTGCTTGTCAGGCGACCGCTGCATCTGCCGGGGCAGTATTTCTTGTTTCTGTGAGATCTCAATTTATCAGGGAGAGAGAGCGGAGAGGAGCAAACGAACAAAAAGGTATGAATCTCATCTTGAGGTGAAGAGAGTGAGTCAGTCATACTGACTGAGGGGGCTCCTGAGGTGACTCTGAGAAGGTGGAGCCAGGAGGCTGAGCCTGAAGGACCAGACTGTTGAAGTGGCGGGAAGAGGGGCGACTAGGAGCTGGGAGGGGAGGCCAGGACGCGCTTCCTGCTTTGAGCGGAAGTAATACCACAGCTGTGGTGGGAAAAGGAGCGAGGGCGGCCGTGGGGTTAGAAACGCCTTAGGTGCCCGAAGTCACTGTTTCCTTCTCACGTTGCTGCAGGTGCTCAGTGACAAGGCGAATGTTCATCTTTCCAAACGCCAGCTCATGGTTTCTTTGGTCTTTTCTATTGTTTTTCTGGTCTCTATTTCATTTATTTCCATCCGTTCTTTTTTATTTCCTTGTATCCATTAACTTTTCCTTAGTTTGGGGTTTGGTTTTGGGGGACCGAGGAGGGGGTGTTGGTGATATTTTGGTGGTTTTTGGTTGCTTTGATCCTTGTGGTAAAAAGTTACCTTGGTTACTAGAATCTTTTTTCTTTATGTAGGCATCTGTTGTGAAAACGTCCCTCTTAGAACAACTTGTGCTGAATCCCATAACCTTCTGTGTGCTATGTTTCCACTCACTCTTGTCTCAAGGTCTTTTATTTCCTTTTGGATTTTTCTTTGACCTCTGTT
>NW_011477372.1:13921-16614 GCF_000754665.1 Bison bison bison | reverse complement strand
CATGTAAAGATCCTCCAGTAGTGTATCTATACACATTATTACTGACAAGTAATGCTATGGTTTTAGCTGTCATGAGATAGTTGTGCCTTGTAAAAATAAGAAATGAAGAGAAAGTAGAGTTTATGCAAGTGTCAATGTGACTGCCTTTTCCAATGCTTGTAGTTCTTTTTTGTAAGTGTTGTTTTCTTTGGTATAATTTGTCTTCTGAGTGAAGAAGTCCCTTTAACTTTTAAGGAGTTAGTTCTACTATGAGTGGATTGGTTCAATATCTATATATCTAAAAATATCATAATTTTACTTCCTGTTTTTCCTATTAAAGTGTATAAAAGGTAATAAAATGTGATCAATAATAGAAATATATTTAGTTATAGACAACCTCCTCTTAAAAAATAATAAATTAACTGCCTATGAATTATTTTTATCTTTAAAATAATTGAATAGAAGTAATTTCAACTCTACCTCATTTTTCACACTACTAGATATAAACAAGGTAACCTATTATGTGGCCCAGAGCTGGCAGCCCTCCTGCTCATTGGGCACAGTAAGAATGGGGGTCTCTAATGTGAGTCAGTTGACCTGAGGTGGATGAACCTAGAGCCTGTTATACACAGTGAAGTAAATCAGAGAGAGAACAACAAATACCATATATTAACGCACATATACGGAATCTAGAAAAATGCCATATGAACCTATTTGCCAGGCAGGCATAGAGACGCAGAGGTAGAGAACAGACTTGTAGACACAGCGCAGGGAAGGCGAGCATGGAATGAATAGAAAGGGTGGCATTGAAATATACACAACACCATGTGTAAATACATAGCTAGCGGGAAGCTGCTGCAGAGCACAGGGAGGTAAACTCGGTGCTGTTTGAGGACGTAGAGGGGTGGGATGGGGTGGGCACGGAGGCTCTGGGCAGAGGGGATGTATATATACATATAGCTGATTCATGTTGTCATATGGCAGAAACCAACACAACATTTTTAAGCAATTATCCTCCAATTAAAATTTTTTTTAAATATTAATAATAAAAAAAGATGGCGATCCAAGGAAGGCCAGGCCAGGGCATCTAGTGCACAAGAAGACCTGTACTACCATTGCCTTTACACAAGTCAGCTTGGAGGACAAGGCCGCTTCGGCTGAGCTGGTGGAAGCCGTCAGCACCTGTTACAACGACAGATATCATGAGATCCACCATCACTGGGGAGGCCGTGTCCTGGGTCCCAAATCAGTGGCTCCCGTTGCCAAGGTAGAAAAGGCAAGGGTCAAAGAACAGTCCACCAAACTGGGCTAAATGTACACTATTGAGCTTTCTGTACGTGAGAGTAATAAATACTTCTTAGACCAGAAAAAAATTTTTTTGGCTGTTTGACATGTAGGAACTTTATTCCCCAACCAGGGATCAAAACTTCACCCTGTGCATTGGAAGTGTGGAGTCCTAACCACTGGACTTCCAAGGAGATCACCCAAAATTTCTTATAGAAAGTCATAGGAATACTAGACTCAGGATCCAGTGATGATGCTCATTATTTTGGAGACGTGAAAATGCATTGAGTGTTACGTGGGGGGCTGAATGGGAGGGCAGTTTGGAGGAGAATGGATACATGTATATATACAGCTGAGCTCCTTTGCTGTCCACCTGAAACAGTGACAACATGGTTAATTGGCTATACTCCAATATAAAATATATAGTTTAATTGAAAAAATCTGAAAAGAAAAAAAAAAAAGGATTTGGGCTTTTGTCCCAGGTTGATGAACATTTCCTAAAATGAGTGTGGTAAAGACCACAACAAGCTTCCCTGGTGGCACAGTGGTAAAGAATCCACCAGCTAAACTAGGAGACGTGGATTTTATCCCTGGGTGGGGAAGATCCCCTAGAGAAGGAAATGGCAACCCACTCCAGTATTCTTCTCTGGGAAATCCCATGGACAGAAGGGCCTGGAGGGTTACAGCCAGTTGGGTCGCAAAGAGTCGGACAAGACTTAGAGACCAAACAACAGCCAAGACCGCTCTCTGAATAAAGTAAGACCACTGAGTGGTGTACTTTAGATGGGTGAGTTATATGTTATGTGAATTAAAGCTTCTCAAAGACACTGTTACCAAAACTGAATTGGTAAACACCTGCCTATATATAAAGAAAATACCTGGAGGAATAAGCCCAGTTGGAAGTGTGGTAAAAGAAAAAAAAGTTTGATGCACCTTCAAGCGATCCTATAGTACCCAATGACAATTGTGATTCTGAACTACCATTTTCCACAGGGAATTCAGAAAAAAGTTTCTGCCAGCTATTGACTGCCCATTCAGATCTTTTCATTGATTCCCAAAAGCTGTCCTTAATCTCCCAAGAAGGAAGATGATGATTTACACTGGGGATAACATTTGCTCCTCACTGGAAACGCCCCAGACTCCCCATGCAGTCAGTCCCACCCACACAGCAGGTGGTGTGATAATGGAATCTCTGTGGAGAGACCAAGGCTACAAACACCGTCCCTATAACCATGACCTCAGGTGCTCGGCGCTCATCCTGAGTGACACGTCCCTGCACAGAGCTCTGAAGCAAAGACCAGCCATGTGAGTGCTTCCTTCTGTTCAATCTCAGGGCAAAGACTTGGAGAGATGTTGCCTCCAGCAGGAGAGCGACTTAAGACTTAACTCAGACTGGGCAGGACAGGGGCAACATGGCCTCACTTGAGCAT
>NW_011477372.1:12316-13821 GCF_000754665.1 Bison bison bison | reverse complement strand
ATCATCTTCACAGCTTCCTTTCACCTTCAGGACACTGACATCCTCTCCATGTCTATTCACAGAGATGCCCTGAGAAACCCAGGGGAGGCGGCTGTGACAACCATCTTTCTGTTCCAGGTGGTGGTTGGGGCTCTGGGTAATGTCATCCTTTTTATCCACAGCATCTCTCCAATCTTATTTGGCCAGAAAAAGAGAGGCACGGATGTGATTCTCACACACTCAGTGCTGGCCAATCTCCTGATTATTCTCTTCTCTGGGATTCCCCGTATAATGGCAGTTTTTGTTTTGAGAAAGCCCCTGAACAGTCTCTTGTGTAAGTTTGTGTATTACATACAGAGAATGGCTCAGAGCACTGCCCTGTGCTCCACCTATGTCCTGAGCACCTATCAGTCCTTCACTCTCACCCCCAGGAGAGCGAAGTGGGTGATGCTCAGAGGAAGGGCCCCCAAGTTCATTGGTCCTTCCCATTGCACCTGCTGGATGCTCAGTTTAATGAGCTCAGATGTTAATGAATCTGGATGCTCAGATATTAATGAATATCTGCATTCCCTTGATGATTACTGGTCCAGAGAACACAAGAAATGATACTGACAATCAAGAGAAGTGGTTCTGCTCACCCACAGCTCCTTAGGCAGCTTTTATGTACTTTTGGTCCATCTCGGATGCCGTGTTTCTTACCCTCATGGTCTGGTCCAGTGGCTCCATGGTGCTTCTCCTGCTCAGACACCGCCAGAGGGTGCAGCATATTCACACCCCCACTGGACACCACAGATGCCCCCTGGAGACCAGAGCTGCCCACAACATCCTGATGCTGGTGGTCACCTTTGTCATCTTCTACCTGCTGAATTCTATTTTTTCTTTTCGTATCAGTGCCTTTTTAGATTCTTGTCTATGGTTGATACAGACCTTTAGTGTCTTGGCTTCATGTTTTCCCACAGATTCCACCTTCCAGTTGCTCCTGATGGATCCTAGAACTCCTAGGTTCTGCTCTTGAAGAAAAACGGTTAAATAGCTAAATATATAGTGCATCCATGTTCAATCTCTCAGTCATATCTGACTCTTTGCAACCCCAGGCTCCTCTGTCCATGGAATTTTCTAGGCAAGATATTGGAGCAGGTTGCCATTTCCTCCTCCAGGGGCTTTCCCTAAACCAGGGCTCAACCTGTGTCTCCTGCATCTCCTGCATTGGCAGGCAGGGTCTACCACTGTGCCCCCTGGGAAGCCCCTTAGATACATAGTAGACAGCTTCAATAATAGCCAATTTCTTTCTTCTGCAATTATTTATATATTTATTTTATACCCACTTTTACTGAAGCATAAATAACATGACACAGTATCACTTCAGGTCTTACAACATTATGATTGAATATTTGCATATGTTACAGACAATCAGTCACATAAGTCTAGTTGATATCTATCTACCTCCATGTTGTTTTCAGTGTTGTCTTGTCTGATTCTTCATGATCATGTGCACTGCAGCACACCAGGCCTCCCTGTCCTTCACC
>NW_011477372.1:8224-12216 GCF_000754665.1 Bison bison bison | reverse complement strand
GCCCCCCCCCCCCCCATGTGTTACCATGTGGGGCTGGGAGTCATGGACTGTGTGGGGGCAGGTGTATCCTTCTGATCATGACTGTTGGTGTCAGGGAGGCACCTCACCTGTGGGGTTGATTTCTGTGTCTCCCAGGATATGTACATCTGGTAGATTTGACCACACCTCTCACCCCAGAATACCCAGCCTCACAGGAAGGTCATGGGCCATGTGTGTGGGAGGAGAGGTGCAAGAGGATGAAAGGACAGGCATGAACAGGAGTCTCTGGGAGCTGTGATGTAGGGAGACATGAGGGGGCTTCCGGAGGATCCTATGAGGAGTTACTGTGCGTTGAGATTCATGTCAGGGCTTCCACTGATAGAGTTCCATCGCAGTCATGGAGCAGCCGCATAGGAGGGCCAGGCTCAGGGCACCCCCAGGATGGGCCACCATGCCTGAAGGAGGCTGGACGGGACACAGCGCAGGTAGAAGTCGCCATACAGTCGTGCAGGGCAGGACCCACAGTCCACTCACCTGTCCGGGACCTTTCCTCGGGGGCTGCTGGGAGATCAGGGGAACATGTCCATCTCCGAGCCCCAGGAACTACAGCGAGATCAGAGGTACCTGAACAGGCCTGTGCCTCGGGAACTGTCGCGAGAGCAGGAGCATGTGTCCAAGTCCTCTTTCCACGAGCTGTCGCGAGAGCAGGGGTAAGAGTCTAGGAACTGTCGAGAGAGCAGGGTAAGTGTTTAGGTCCTCATCCCGGTAAACTCTAGCGAAATCGGAGGTGGTGCCTGCACACAGCAGCTCCAGCATGAGCCACAGCTGAGGGAGAGGCTGGCCGGGAGCCACGGTGCTCGTCGGCGACAGCTGCATCTGCCGGGAGAGTATTTCTTGTTTCCGAGAGCTCTCGACTGATCAGGAAGATAGAGGGGAGAGGAGGAAACAAACAAAAAGGTATGAATCTCATCTTGAGGTGAAGAGAGCGAGTCAGTCATGGTGACTGAGGGGGCTCCTGAGGTGACTCTGAGAAGGTGGAGCCAGGAGGCTGAGCCTGAAGGACCAGATTGTTGACGTGGCGGGAAGAGGGGCGACTAGGAGCTGGGAGGGGGGCCAGGATGCGTTTCCTGCTTTGAGCGGAAGTAATGCCATGGCTCTAGTGGGAAAAGGAGCGAGGGCGGCCGTTGGGTTAGAAACGCCTTAGGTGCCCGAAGTCACTGTTTCCTCCTCACGTTGCTGCAGGTGCTCAGTGACAAGGTGAATGTTCATCTTTCAAAACGCCAGCTTGTGGTTTCCCTGGTCTTTTCTATTGTTTTTCTGGTCTCTATTTCATTTATTTCCACTCTGTTCTTTTTTACTTCCTTGTATCCATTAACTTTTCCTTAGTTTGGGGTTTGGTTTTTGGGGGAGGGGGTGCTAGTGGTATTTTGTTGGTTTTTGGTTGCTGTTGAATCTTGTGGTAAAAAGTTAGCTTGATTACTAGAATCTTTTTTCTTAATGTAGGCATCTGTTGTGAAAACGTCCCTCTTAGAACAACTTGTGCTGAATCCCGTACCTTCTGTTTGCTATGTTTCCATTCACTCTTGTCTCAAGGTCTTTTATTTCCTTTTGGATTTTTCTTTGACTACTACTTGCTCTAGAGGTAGTTGTTCATCTCCACGTATCTGTGAATTTTCGGACTTTCCTGCTGTTATTGGCATCTAGTTTCATATCAAGGGGTTAGAAAACACACTCGATGGGATTTCAGTCTTAAATCTGTTAAGACTTGTTTGGGGGACTTCGCTGGTGATCCAGTTCAGATCATTTTTGTATAAGATAGTGTCCAACTTTTGTTTTTGCAGTTTTTTAAATTGGAATACAACTGATATAATGTTATGTCAGTTTCATGGGTAAAATAATGATTCAGTACTTGTGAGTAATACTATTGGTTTGGCATGTATACACTATGATGTGTAAAATGGAGAACTAATGAGAACATACTATATAGCACAGGGAACTCTACTCAATGTTCAGTGGTGACCTAAAGGTGAAGAGAAGAGGGGATAAGTATACATATAAGTGAATCACTTTGCTGCAGAAACTAAATAATATTGTAAAGCACACACAGCCATACTCCAATAAAAACATGTGTTACAACATTGTAACACAACTATCCTCCAAAGAAAAACATCCCATTGTATAATACACCACAGCTTCTTTATCTATTTATTTATCAGTGTGCACTTAGATTATTTCCAGGTCTTGGATGATGTAATAATTCAACAACAGTGTATCAGAGTGGGACCAAGGCGCTGAGTTCACTGCAAATCCCTGTGCCCTGGGTTCCCTGACAATGAGAGAAAAAGAGAGGGGGGTCACTGTGGAATCTGTCAAGTCTGCATGACCAGAGCCACTGAGCTTCTCAACCATGTGTAAAGATGTCTAGTGACTTCTCAGGACCTCACAAGTTAGACTGTGGGTTATAATTTCTGCTAAGACATTCTGTTAGAGTTCTGGAGGTTTTTAAGTTGTGTGTAGAGATGTTACTCGTATTTTCATCTTTCTGATTGAATGGGGAAATGCTCTCCCCCCTATTTTATTCTGGAGCAGGAGGAGAAAGAAAAAAGACCTTGTAATGAGATGAAATCTAATGAATTTTCAACTCTGTGAAAACAGTGCAAAAGCTAGAAAATAAGCAATGTATGCCCTTTTTAAAGAATTGGAACTACTAAAATGGAAACCCAACAAACGACCTACTATATAGCACAGGGAACTCTGCTCAATTGGATCTGGCAGCCAGGATGGGAGGAGAGTTTGGTGGAGAATGGATACCTGTATATATATGGCTGAGGCCCTTACTGTTCACCTGAAACTATCATAGCATTGTCAATCACCTATACCTCAGTACAAAATAAAATTTTAAAAAATGGTAATAGGATTAGAATAATACTGTCTGTGATAATTCAAAGCTGAATTTAATATTTTCAAATACCGTGGAATGTACCTTGAACCATGGAATTGTCTGAGTATTTCTGTTCCAAAATTCATATATTGATATCATAACCCCAAACATGATGGTGTTAGGATGTGGGCCTTTGGCCAGGTGGAGACCTCATGAACTATATAAGTGCCCTTATAAAAGAGACCTCGCGAGCTCCATGACTCTTCCCATCACCTGAGGACACAGCAAGAGGCACCAGTCATGAATCAAGAAGGCAGCTCTCCCCAGACAGGAACCATGCTGCAGCCTTGATCTTGGACTTCTAACCTCCAGAACTGTGAGCAATAAATTTCTGTTTTTATAATCCTCTCGAGTGGGTGATGTTTTGTTGTAGCAGTTCAGACATTCTAAGGCCAGTATTGACCAGGACCCCAGGTGGTCGTCGTGGCTAAGGCTGAGTGCCATCAGAGGCAATCTCTGAGAAAAGGCTTAGTGATTCTGCACTGGACGCGGCCTGCTCTGCCCTCCACAGCTCCCCCTGCTGTCCCTCTGCCCAGAGCCTAGTTCCTGACTCCTCTGTCCATGGTCCTGGGCACATGACGAGCTCTCTCAGCAGGGCTTCTCCCTCTCTTAGAAGGCCTGCACAGATGAGCTCTGACTTCTGTGCTGACCTGGGATGAGGTGAGTTACACACTTCTCTGCTGATTCAGCATCACATTAATTATTATTGCTTCTACTGGCTTGTGTGCATGTTTAGCCACAGCAGATACACAACTCCAAATGATCTGGTGGATTTCTCTGATATGAACTGAGGGAAATATCACCAGACTGACAGAACTGTGGGATGAGTGGTCCTCCTGGAGATTCTGTCAGACTCCTACACACTGAGTCCCCATCGATCCATTGATCATGATGCAGGATTTCCTATCCAGGACTTATTCCAGAGGGATTTCTGCTCATGAATCTTTGCTCCAATATAATCTTGGTTCCTTCTCTTCACCTGCTGTCCCTTCCCTTGTGGAGGCAGTGATGTCCCCTGTCTCTCACCTCTCTTACTGATTCGAGAATTTTCAGTCTATTTGGTATTTTCCTT
>NW_011477372.1:5904-6502 GCF_000754665.1 Bison bison bison | reverse complement strand
TGAAGAAATCTCTAGTATTTCCCATTCTGTTGTTTTCCTCTATTTCTTTGCATTGATCACTGAGGAAGGTTTTATCTCTTCTGGAAATTCTTTGGAACTCTGCATTCAGATGTGTACATCTTTCCTTTTCTCCTTTGCTTTTTGCTTCTCTTCTTTTCACAGCTATTTGTAAGGCCTCCCCAGACAGCCATTTTGCTTTTTTGCATTTCTTTTCCATGGGGATGGTCTTGATCCCTGTCTCCTGTACAATGTCACGAACCTCATTCCATAGTTCATCAGGAACTCCATCTATCAGATCTAGGCCCTTAAATCTGTTTCTCACTTCCACTGTATAATCATAAGGGATTTCATTTAGGTCATACCTGGATGGTCTAGTGGTTTTCCCTACTTCCTTCATTTTAAGTCTGAATTTTGTAATAAGGAGTTCATGATCTGAGGCACAGTCAGCTCCTGGTCTTGTTTTTGTGGACTGTATAGAGCTTCTCCATCTTTGGCTGCAAAGAATATAATCAGTCTGATTTCGGTGTTGACCATCTGGTGATGTCCATGTGTAGAGTCTTCTCTTGTGTTGTTGGAAGAGGGTGTTTGCTATGACCAG
>NW_011477372.1:4474-5804 GCF_000754665.1 Bison bison bison | reverse complement strand
TTCTGTATTCCAAGGCCAAATTTGCCTGTTACTCCAGGTGTTTCTTGACTTCCTACTTTTGCATTCCAGTCCCCTATAATGAAAAGGACATCTTTTTTGGGTGTTAGTTCTAAAAGGTCTTGTAGGTCTTCATAGAACCGTTCAACTTCAGCTTCTTCAGCGTTACTGGTTGGGGCATAGACTTGGATTACTGTGATATTGAATGGTTTGCCTTGGAAACGAACAGAGATCATTCTGTCGTTTTTGAGATTGTATCCAAGTACTGCATTTCAGACTCTTTTGTTGACCATGATGGCTACTCCATTTCCTCTGAGGGATTCCTGAGTGCAGTAGTAGATATAATGGTCACTAACTCTGTTTAAACTGTATTAAAATCAGCTGGAAAATCGTATAAGTTCAATACTTTTGTAATTTGCAATTTTTTTCTTAATGCATTCTTACAATAGGCAGGAATGTCTCTAAGAGGTTTAGTGTATCTGCTTTTCTGTCTCCTGTCACATAGTCATATACTCAGTACATATTTGTAACATCTATTATGCATCTACCATGTTGGTAAACAAGATAAATGTGGTCCTTTAAAAAAAATATGTATTTATTTATTTGGCTGCCTTGGGTCTTAGGTGCAGCATGTAGGCTTACTTGCTCCTCAGCATGTGGAACCTTGGTTCCCCGATAAGTGTTTGATCCTCTGTCTTTGCATTGCATGCTGGTTTCTTAACCCCTGGACCCCAGGGAAGTCCAGATGTAGTTCTTAACTTCATGAACTTACATGCTGGTGGAGAATAAGGATATGCCAAACAGTAGAAATTAATATACTAATAGTGAAAAGTATAACTGACGTCATGCATGTGTCCTACAGGTTGAGCCCCACATGTGGAGTATGACAGTGTCTCCCTTCTCAGGAGAGGAAAAGATCCAGAATTCTTTTCCAGTGTTGACTGTCATCACCTGCACAGCTTCCTTTCACCTTCAGGACACCGACATCCTCTCCATGTCTGTTCACAGAGATGCCCTGAGAAACCCAATAGAGGTGGTTCTGAAAACCATCTTTCTGTTCCAGGCGGTGGTTGGGGCTCTGGGTAATGTCATCCTTTTCTTCCACAGCATCTCTGCAATCTGTTTTGGCCAGAAAAAGAGGCGCGTAGACGTTGATTCTCACACACTCAGTGCTGGCCAATCTCCTGATTATTCTCTTCTCTGGGATTCCCCATATAATGGCAGTTTTTGTTTTGAGGAAGCCCCTGTCGGGTATTGGGTGTAAGTTTGTGTATCACATACAGAGGGTGGCTCTCAGCACTGCCCTGTGCTCCACCTGCATCCTGAGCACCTA
>NW_011477372.1:3545-4374 GCF_000754665.1 Bison bison bison | reverse complement strand
AGAATCTTTTTGAGTGAGTCAGTTCTTTGCATCAGGTGGCCAAAGTATTGGAGTTTCAGCTTCAGCATCTTTCTCCTTCCAATGAATATTCAGGACTGATTTCCTTTAGGATTGACTGGTTTGATCTCCTTGCAGTCCGAGGAACTCTCAAGAATCTTCTCCAGCACCACAGTTCAAAAGCATCAATTCTTCAGTGCTCAGCTTTCTTTATAGTCCAACTCTCACATCCATACATGACTACTGGAAAAACTATAGCTTTGACTTGATGAACTTTTGTGGGCAAAGTAACGTCTATTCTTTTTAATATGTTGTATAGGTTGGTCATGGCTGACTGTCAGTAAATTTGATTGATTAGACATATGAAGTCATATGATGGAGGGAAGAGAATCTTCCCGCTCCATATTTTTCACTTAAACGTTTAGTGTTGGCCACGGGAGGAGCCAACATGGCGGAGGAGTAGGATGGGGAGAACACTTTCTCCCCCACAAATTCATCAAAAGAGCATTTAAAAGCCAAGTAAATTCCACAAAACAACTTCTGAATGCCAGCAGAGGACATCAGGCACCCAGAAAAGCAAACCAAGTCTTTGAAAGGAGATTGCGAGCCCTATGGTAACTCCCCCAGCGGAGAAGCAGCACAGACACCTGCACACGCCATTAGCAAGTGGGGGCTGGGCAGGGAGGCGCGGCATGGGCTGCATCGCTTAGAGTAAGGACCTGGCCTGAATACCCTGAGCGCTATCTGAGCGAAATAATCTGGGTTAGCAAACCAGACTGTGGGATATCTATCACGCAAAAAGCCAGCCCTAACCTAAGACACCGCCAGGCCC
>NW_011477372.1:0-1438 GCF_000754665.1 Bison bison bison | reverse complement strand
ATCTTCTCCAGCACCACAGTTCAAAAGCATCAATTCTTCAGTGCTCAGCTTTCTTTATAGTCCAACTCTCACATCCATACTTGACTACTGGAAAAACCATAGCTTTGACTAGATGAACTTTTGTCGGCAAAGCAATGTCTCTGCTTTTTAATATGTTGTATAGGTTGGTCACGGCTGACCGTCAGTAAACTTGATTGATTAGACAGATGAAGTCATATGATGGAGGGAAGAGAAGCTTCCCGCTCCATATTTTTCACTTAAACGTTTAGTCTACATCACTTAAACGTTTAGTCTTCATCACTGAAACACAGAATATTGAGACTTAGTTTTCTATTTTATCCTAATCACTGTTTTCTGTGTTGCTTTGTCATAATATATTTTTCTGGGAACATGTGGCATTTTTAACATTCCATTGTAGAACTTAGTAGTCTTAAGGTATAATTATTTGTATTTATTGCTATATTAATTACATATGAGATTCCAAATTTTCTTATATACTCCTTAAAATTATTATGACTGTTTCAAATAATATGTCAGAATAGAAGTGCTTGAACCAAAGGACACAGACAGGCTGATTAGATAAAGAAACAGATGCATATACCTGCTATTTACAAAAAAACTTTCCATCTAGAGACATGAATAGACTGAAACTGATGGAATGGAAAAGGATATTCCACACAAATCAAAACAAAATCAGAGAAATACTTATTCAAAAGACTTGAAAATAAACACTGTTACAAGAGACAAAGAATAACACTACATATTGATTGAAGGGTCAACCCACGAAGAAGATGTAACAATTGTAAATATATATACACCCAACATAGGAGTACCTGAATATGGAAGGCGAATCCGGTATGTGTGTTACACCCAAGCCCCTCAGTCCAAGTGAGCCCGTAACAGGAGCTCAGTGGCCCCCTGGGACTGGAGCTGCCACACTGGATGGCTCAGATCTGGATGCTTTCACCCACTCAGCTAGAAGTCTGGGATGAATCACCTGTTTCAAATATGGGAACCTGAAGTATTAGTGATTCTTTTTGTATCTTCATTACCTAGTTGAGGAATGGCACATAGTAGGTCCAAACTGTCTGTATGTGTTTGTGTTGAGCAATGTCCCCATGGTGAATAATCATTCAATATATTAAAACCTTTATGCACATTGTCCCAGACAGAGGCCACGAATGAACAGCTTTATAGGAGCAGTAGGACTTCCCTGGTGGTCCAGTGGTTAAGAATCTGCTTGCCAGTGCAGGGGACATGGGTTCCATCTCTGGCCTGGGAGGATTCCACATGCCACAAAGCAACTAAGCTTGTGCCACAACTACTGAGCCACTGAGCCCTAGAGCCCGGGCTCCGCAGTAAGAGAAGTCACAATGAGGAGCCCACGCACTGCAACTAGAGAGTAGCCCCCGCTCTCCACAAGTAGAGAAAGGCTGTG
>NW_011477371.1:9613-10740 GCF_000754665.1 Bison bison bison | reverse complement strand
CAATTGAGACCTGGCACAGCCACATAAATATCTAAACAGAAAAGCAACCCCCCACTCACAGTTCCCTATTTTTCCCTCCCTTCAGTTCCTGGAAACCACATTCTACTTTTTGTTTCTATGAATTTGACTAGACAAATATCTCATAAATGAAATCACATTGTATTTGTCTTTCGTGACTGGCTTATTTCACTTAACATAATATCCTCGAGGTTCATCCATGTTGTAGCATGTGACAGGATTCCCTTCCTTTCTAAGCCTGAATAATATTTCACTGTATGTAGAGACCACATTTTATGAATCCTTTCATACATCAACGGACATTTGTGTTGCTTCCGCCTCTGGGCTATCGTGCATAATATTGCGATGAATGCAGGTATATAGGTATCTCTTTGAAACCCAGCTTTCAACCCTTTTGGATAAATATCCAGAAGTGGGATTGCTGGGTCATGTGATAGTTCTATTTCTAACTTCTTGCGGAACTTCCTTACTGTTTTTTCCTCTTTCAGTTGTAACCCAGAGATATGTAAATCTTAATCTTTTTGCAAATTCAGAAGTGTATACCAAAGAATTACCAATGTTTTTGGCAGATACAGAAAAAAAGGGTGGAGCAGAGTTTATATCAATTGAAATGATCAAAGTGAAGTTATAATGAAGTCACAGCAGTGAGCCTTTCATTTTGAGGGCAGACTTGAAAACGTATCTTCATTTTCAATCTGATATTCACTTCTTTATATTATTTTTTTTACTTCCTCTCATTAAACCCCATTTTCCTTTAGTAGAATCAGTTCTCCGAGATACAGAGAAGTCAGAGGTCACTTTTTTCCCACCTGGCTCTCTTTAATTGTTAGACAGGTGAAATAAAAGTAGACAGAAACCAAAGCCCCTACATGTGCGTCATTACATAAATATCTCTATGGCTAAAGTTTCTGGTCAGGTGGAGGTATCAGTAAGTTTGATGTCAAGCACCTTTACACTAGATTCCTCTGATTGTTGTTAAAACATATGCACACGCAGGGTCCCATCTCTTAAGCAGTCTAACTGAACTTTTTGGAGGTTTAAACTCAGCCTAAGTGGTACAGATGCCAGCATTGGAAGGTTTCCATCTTTTCCTTCCAAACATTTGAAAG
>NW_011477371.1:5111-6879 GCF_000754665.1 Bison bison bison | reverse complement strand
GTGTTTTTTGATGTCCAGATTTTGTAGAGTGGAAACTCTCTGAGGGTGCACCTGGGGTGAAGGGTGCTAAGCTAAGGGGGAATGGGATCAGGACTATGGATTTCATCTTCCTCAAGACATTCCCTTCCTTCTCTCAGCAGCTGCCTTGCTTTCTAAGCAGTTTTGAGGACAGTGGTTCTTGCTCTTAACCACACATTTGAATCACCTGGGGTGATTTTAAAAAGTCCAGTGTGCAGTTTGCACTTAGACCAATGACATCAGGGTCTCTGGGGCGGGTGAGAAGGAAACTTAGTCATAAGGATTTTGTCAGACACTCCAAGGCTGGGAACCACTGTTTCGAAGAGAAAGGGCAGATTGCTACCGTTTTCCCCTCAGCACCATGATTTGTAAATTTACCATTTTTATTAATACAGCACACATTCATTTCAAAGTTGAAGTACCATATAATCTGTGATGTTTATGATCTGAAATACATAAAAGCAAGTATCCTTGAAGGATTATTCTCTCTACAAGAAAGAAAAATGGCTAGTGTGCACACACTGCAGATCAGTATATCTCCAAATTAATTTCCATTAAAATCATTTTTCCATCTTAGGAAGATTTTCCCTAACTGACTTTTATTTCTCACATTTTGTATAGAACTTTATATTCTTTTCAAAGAATTCCAGGTCTCTTCTTCCTTGGAGTATACACTTGTGGGTTCCCACACTGTTTACTTCTTATGGTTCTAGTGAGTACTGAATGCTTGTGACTCACTGGAATGTTTACCCTTTTAATTCTTTTTCACAGTTGGCCTCCTGGTCTCATTTTACCTTTGATGTTAACTGGCTAACACTGCGGTTCATTTCCTGTTATTTATAATTTTGGAATTAAAAGTGTAAATGAAGTCAAAAAAATGAAAGGCCCAGGTCACCTATCGTGTTAAGGGTCACAGCTGCGGTTCTGGAAGGTTCCAGTCGAAAAACTGGCTTGTTTTCCCTCCCTCCATTTCCCAAATGAAAGCTTCTCCTGTGGAGGCAGTTATTAGGGTTAGCCAAAGGTGCTCTCAGAAAAATGTGTTATCTTTGTGAGCGGTTAGTTTTTTCTATGCTGAATCACATATTTTGTTGCTTGGGAATGTATTTGATGAAGTTCAAGCAAATAATTTGTCTCAGTTTATTCAGCTTGTCCTTCAACATCCTTTATCCCTGAGATACCAGGAATAACAAGGTGCTGTAAGTTGGCTTCTTAGTTGTGGGGGATGGGGTGAAGAGGAGGCCTTATGGGCAGTTTGTTTGCTTAGGCAGAATTTGGAGTCAGAGGTACTTGTGTTCACTGCAATGTATAACTCAGTTCAAAATTCCAAGGTCATAAACTTGAACATGCACCTCCCAGGTTGGGTGTGCACGTGAAACAAGATCAATGTAAGTTCTGCTCTGTAAGTGCTGTTTTTTAAGCAGTCACCTAGTGTGCTCACTTATTAGAAAAACGTTCGGGTTTTAGTACACCTTCTGTCACAAGAAAAGAATTGGACAGATCTCACATTTCACCCTACTACATGCCAGGCTTGTTTCTTGGAGGAAAAAAGAACAACATAACATGACCTGCTACCAAGCAATTTAGGACCTCGGTGGGGAGAAGACCTATCCCCGTGGGATAGAGTCAAGAATATGAGGTGTGGCTTCCCTGGTGGTCCAGTGGTTAAGACTCCGAGCTTCCACTGCAGGGGGAGCAGGTTCAATCCCTAATCATGCATGCTGGAGCAGCAAAAAAAAAAAAAAAAAAAAAA
>NW_011477371.1:1514-1610 GCF_000754665.1 Bison bison bison | reverse complement strand
TCTTTGGCATGAGATTATTTTAGGCTAATTATTTTTAAAAATGAGCAGACCCAGGAGAAGCTCTGAAAACCAAGTAGAAACTACCCTTTTGTAAGA
>NW_011477371.1:0-1414 GCF_000754665.1 Bison bison bison | reverse complement strand
TAAGAGACATTTACACTTAGAAATCTCCATTTGTAAGGGTGTTTCTATCTCCGTACCAGGAAGAGGAAAATGTCTAAATCTCTAGAACCTCTATCAATAGAGAAGGCAGCAACTTAAATCTGCCTTACCCTTGTTTACTGCGCTTTTCCTGGTTACCATCTGTAACCAACTCCCCTCCCCCCCAACATCTTTCTGTGTTTATACATAAATTTATTTATTTCTTTTTGGCTGTGCTGGGTCTTTGCTGCTGTGCGGACTTTTCTCTGGTTGCGGCAAGTGGAGGCCACTCTCTGGTTGCGGTGCAGGGGCTTCTCGTGGCAGTGGCTTCTCTCATTGTGGAGTGCGGGCTCTAGAGCACAGGCTCAGCTGTTGTGGCACACAGGCTTAGTTGCTCTGCAGCATGTGAGATCTTCCCAGATCAGGGATGGAACCCATGCCTCTGCATTGACAGGTGGATTCTTGACCACTGAGCCTCCAGGGAAACCCCCCCAACATCTTTCTTTTGGCTTTAGCTAGAGATGGTATTGAAGGTTGTGGTTTGGGCCATTTTGGAGAGTTACCTAGTTTTCCTGGGTATACAGTAATGTACATGTATTAAACTTCTGTTTATTTATCTCTTGGTAATCTTTTATTACAGGGGAATCTCAGCCAAGAACCTAGAAAGGTAGAGAGAAAAATTCTTTTCCTCCCTGACCCAGGCTTAACTCTCAGGAAACTCTTCCCTCCGGAACACTATACATTGCTAAATTCTTTGGTTCAGTGCCCAGAGGTTTTTACACTTTGAGGTAACACACTCTGCTAAGATTCAGTGTAGATGAGGGATACACCTTTTTGTATTCAAGTGCAAGAAAAGTGAAAGTGTTAGTTGCTTGGTCATATCCAACTTTTTGCGACCCTATGGACTGTAGCCCACCAGGCTTCTCTGTCCGTGGGGATTCTCCAGGCAAGAATACTGGAGTGGGTTGTTATGCCCACCCCCAGGTGATCTTCCCGACCAGGGATCAAACCCAGGTCTCTGGCATTGCAGGTGGATTCTTTACTGTCTGAGCCACCAGGGAAGCCAAGAAGTACAAGAAGGCTATTATAAAAGAGGAGATGCTAAAGAAGAACCACACGAGCATGGCCTTGTTACCCCAGAGGTGTTGTCAAGCAGATAATTTCCAGAAAGAGTACACATGGATTTGAGGTTTGGAAAGCAAGTTCCTAAAACTCAAGTCACCTGAAAGTTCTCATATCCCTCAGTTTCGGTTCAGTTGCTCAGTTGTGTCTGACTCTTTGTGACCCCATGGACTGCAGCTCACCAGGTTTCCTTGTCCTTCACCAACTCCTGGAGGTTGCTCAAACGCATGTCCATCAAGTTGGTGATGCCATCCAACCATCTTGTCCCCTTTTCCTCCTGCCTTCAATCTTTCCC
>NW_011477370.1:14342-15619 GCF_000754665.1 Bison bison bison | reverse complement strand
TTGCTTCTTGACCTGCATACAGATTTCTCAGGAGGCAGGTAAGGTGGTCTGCTATTCCCATCTCTTGAAGAAATTTCCACAGTTTGTTGTGTTCCACACAATCAAAGGCTTTGGCGTGGTCAATAAAGCAGAAGTGGGTGCTTTTCTGGAACTCTCTTGCTTTTTTTTTTTTGATGATCCAACAGATGTTGGCCATTTGATCTTTGGTTCTTCTACCATTTCTAAATCAAGTTTGAACATCTGGAAGTTCACGGCGCACATACTGTTGAAGCCTGGCTTGGAGAATTTTGAACATTACTTTGCTAGAATGGCAATTGCTCTGACAATTATTCATGGACAAACCAAGATGGGAAAACAATTTCAAAGGATTTGAAGTAAAATCCAAGTCAGGTTAATTCCCAGCCACCATTTTCGGATTAGGTTAAAGGGAAAAGCCTGAGTTGAGCATATATTACAGTTCCTCCCACTGACAGGAAGGTGTTCTTATTCACGTTATTTTCCTCGAAGTTAAATTTAACCAATTCTTACTGAACAGCAGACACACACACTAGAGGCAAACTAGGAAATGGTGCTGCTGATTCTTGATGCCATCCATCCAGAAGAACATGAAGAGCCCTTCACTGATGGTGGAGACTTAGTGTAGAAACACCACACAGTAGACTGTTGAAACTGTTAATGAGGCCCTGACAGAGGAAGGCTGGGTTCCAGAGTCAAACGGCGGATGTCTTGTCTTTCTTACAGCTTTTCTTCCACTTGGAATCGCCCTTCCTCTCACATCCTGTCAATATCCCACCCATCTTGCCAGGCTCAGCCAAAACACACTCTCCCATGAACCCATCCTGGACTCATCTCTTCCTACGGGTTTCCTAAAGTTCTACTTAAATCTCTCATCTCTCATGAAGGACTGTCTTATTCTGGTCCATCATTTGTATACATGCACAAGGTGTCTCTCAGCTCCTGGAGGGTAAGATCTGTGGTGGACCCCGATGCTGTTTATCTCTAATCCTCACAACAAGCTACACAGGAAGTACTGGCCCCATTTCACAGATGAGGAAACTGAGACTAAGTGAGGTCACATCACTGCTCTGAGGAATGCCTTTACGTAATGTACTATGTACAGAGCACCTACATAAATATAAACTTAAATAATGGAAGTTAAATATTCAAATACCTTTTTTCTTACATGTCATATTTTATGGATGTGTTTTACCAAAAACTTACTGAGCTTAAAATTAACAGCTAATTTTTTCAAAATTATTCTAACATTTATAAAGTGC
>NW_011477370.1:8998-10785 GCF_000754665.1 Bison bison bison | reverse complement strand
TGGCAAAAACACTACAATATTGTAAAATAATTAGCCTCTGATTAAAATAAATTAATTAATTAAAAAAAAAAAACACAGACTAGAAGCTTGATGATATTCAAGTATTTGAGCTATTTTTCGGGTAAAATAATGTGGCAATTTTTTCCCAAAGGCTATCCTATCTTGTAGAGAAAACTAATGATATGTTTACAGATGAACAAATCTGATGTCTAGGATCTGCTTCAGAATACTCTGGGGTGGGTGTGGGGCTGGCAGGGGTCAGGGGTAGAGATGCAGCAAAACTGGCCACCAGCTGATCTTGGCTAAAGCTGGGGGTGGTACATGAGAGTTCATTATACTACACTATTTCTGTAAATTTTTGTAATCATTCATTAAAGAAAGAAATTAAAAAGTGAATAAAACCTTATAAAATTAAACAACCACCCACTACTTTCTAAAGGCATTTCTGTAAGTGCTGCTATCACATTGGCCATTGAAACAGCTGGGTTACATGTGTATATTTACCCAGAAAGCTTTCAAAATTTGAAACAAAACTTTAATAAACTCTGTAGTTTAAACCAACACTATCATTATTTGAAATTTAAGTATATGCAACTCAAAAGTCATTACTCACCTTTTCCAAAGCACAAGCCTTTATTACTTTTTCATACCGTTCTTCTTCATATTTTTTCCCAAATAAAATGTTACTCCTCACAGTTCCTGAGAACACCCAGGGCTGCTGAGACACATACACAATCCTCCCGTGCACGCTGACCTGTCCCTGGCTTGGGGGCAGCTCCGCCAGCACAGCACTTAACAGTGATGACTGAAACAGATGGCAACACACACATGTGAACAGGCAGCACTCAGGATAGAACAAGACCCGTAGTACAGCAGACCCCACCGTTGCCCTTGGTACAATGTAGAACCCTTTCATTTATAACAGGATGAAGTAGATCCCTGGCAATTGCGAAAAAAGAAAAGAAAAGAACCCCATTGGTCCACATACTACTAATGGTTGATAAGAAACATTAATATAATACTATAACAACCTAAACTGCTCAGAATTTTTGCCCAAATAAAAAATTATACTCAGAAAAGTCTAGCTAAGAAAGTTAAACATTCTTAACTAGCACAGCAGTGCAGCAGGATGTGTATTTCATGTATCCAATGTTTCAAGTAGTTCTTCCTGTATCCAGGTATCCTTTACTTGACAAACACTTATTATTAAAAAGCCACATGTGAACAATATATCCAAAGATTATTATTAAAAGAATTCTGAAGTGAGTTGTGTCCAAAGAGCAAAAGACCATCCTAAAGGAAATCATCACTCTCTTGAGTGCACATCTCACATCTAGATTTCCACATTTTGTTCTTTCAAAGTGTAGCTGTGGTTCCAAATAGGGAAAAGAGTATGTCAAAGCTGTATATTGTCACCCTGCTTATTTAATTTATATACATAGTGCATCATGAGAAATGCTGGACTGGATGAAGTACAAGCTGGAATCAGGATTGCCAGGAGAAATATCAATAACCTCAGATATGCAAATGGCATTACCCTTATGGCAGAAAATGAAGAAGAACTAAAGACCCTCTTAATGAAAGTGAAAAAGGAGAGTGAAAAAGTTGGCTTAAAACTCAATATTTAGAAAACTAAGGTCATGGCATCTGGTCCCATTGCTGCTGCTAAGTGACTTCAGTCATTTCTGACTCTGTAAGACCCCAGAGATGGCAGCCCACCAGGCTCCCCCATCCCTGGGATTCTCCAGGCAAGAACACTGGAGTGGGTTGCCATTTCCTTCTCCAAT
>NW_011477370.1:4627-5931 GCF_000754665.1 Bison bison bison | reverse complement strand
TGCTCTACTGTTAGGTATGCCAGTTGAAGTTGATAGAGATTACATCAAGACATCAAGAACAAACAACGCTATACCAGCTGACAACTCAAAGTATTCAAATATTTCATGCAAAGTATTGAATGGAAATCGTTTGCACCAGCTTGGTTATGTTAATCACCTTGATATTTGAGTTTCACAGAAGTTAAGCAAATAAAACCCTTCTTGACCATATTTCTGCACGCAGTTCTCCACTTAAACGTAACAGAAACATTTCATTTTTAAAACAAATTGTGACAGGTAATGAAAAATGGATACTGTACAATACTGTGGAACAGAATAGATTGTGGGCAAGTGAAATGCACCAGCACCAACCACAACCAAAAGCCAGTCCTCATCCAAAGAAGGTGATATTGTGTATATGGTGGTATTGCAATGGAATGCTCTATTATGAGCTCCTTCAGGAAAACCAAATGATTAATTCCAACAAATACTGCTCCCATTAGATCAACTGAAAGTAGTTCTCTATGAAAAGCATTCAGAATTAGTCAACAGAACATGCATAATCTCCCATCAGGATAGCACAAGACTGCATGTTTCTTTGATGACCAGGCAAAAAACTGTTACAGATTGGCTGGGAAGTTCTGACTGATCCCCCGTATTCACCAGACATTGTACTTTTGGACTTCCATTTATTTCAGTCTTTACAAAATTCTCTTAATGGAAAAAATTCAATTCCCTGGAAAACTGTAAAAGGTATCTGGAAAAGTTCTTTGCTCAAAAAAAATCAAAAAATTTTGAAAAGATGGAATTATGCAGTTCCCTGGAAAATGGCAGAAGGTAGTGGAACAAAACAGTGAGTATGTTGTTCAATGAAGTTCTTGGTGACAATCAACCAGAGCAACAAGAACTCTGAGAGAGGGCTCCAGGAAAAGTTATGCTAGGAAGACTACCCATGCCCTTTGTCCACATAGAAAATAGTACTGACAAGCAGCTGAATAAGGAAAGAATTATTGATGGATTTATATACATAAACTAATCAAATGAAAATGGATAAATTTCAGAAGGGTAGGAGGAACTTTCATGAAAAAAAGAAAAAGTGAACACTACACACTACTTTTCCTAGCAGTTAATGATATTTACATGGTAATCAGTTCAGTTCAGTTCAGTCACTCAGTCGTGTCCGACTCTGCGACCCCATAAATCACAGCACGCCAGGCTTCCCTGTCCATCACCAACTCCCGGAGTTCACTCAAACTCATGTCCATCGAGTCGGTGATGCCATCCAACCATCTCATCCTCTATTGTCCCCTTCTCCTCCTGCCCCC
>NW_011477370.1:0-1005 GCF_000754665.1 Bison bison bison | reverse complement strand
TCATGTATGGATGTGAGAGTTGGACTGTGAAGAAGGCTGAGCACCAAAGAATTGATGCTTTTGAACTGTGGTGTTGGAGAAGACTCTTGAGAGTCCCTTGGACTGCAAGGAGACCCAACCAGTCCATTCTAAAGGAGATCAGCCCTGGGATTCTTTGGAAGAAATGATGCTAAAGCTGAAACTCCAGTACTTTGGCCACCTCATGCGAAGAGTTGACTCATTGGAAAAGACTCTGATGCTGGGAGGGATTGGGGGCAGGAGGAGAAGGGGACGACAGAGGATGAGATGGCTGGCTGGCATCACTGACTCGATGGATGTGAGTCTGAGTGAACTCTGGGAGTTGGTGATGGACAGGGAGGCCTGGCGTGCTGCGATTCATGGGGCCGCAAAGAGTCAGACACGACTGAGCGACTGAACTGAACTGAACTACTAATGACTCTGCCAAGGTGCAGTCTTTCCATAGGCAAGTCCAGGACAACACAATAGAGTGTTCTCTACAATTACGCAAGTTGTACAGAAGTCTAAGAACATGTTCTTGGAAGTTCTTGAAGGAAAACAAAACATCTTAGTTTATAATGTTGCATATTTTGATATAAGAGAAATTTGGTAATTTGTCAAATGGTGGCTCAGAAGGTAAAGAATCCACCTGCAATGCAGGAGACCTAGGTTTGATCCCTGGGTTGGGAAGACCCCCTGGAGGAGGGCATGGAAACCCACTCCAGTATTCTTGCCTGGAGAATCCTCACAGACAGAGGAGCCTGGTGAGCAACAGTCCATGGGGTCACAAAGAGACACAACTTAGCAACTGAAAAACAACATACAAAGTATGTGTCAACATTCACATAAAGTTAACATCATAATGGAATTTTAGTGGTGCTTTCCATAAATGCTTCAAGTGGATTATGACAAAAAATACCAAGCAGGAGGCAAATCTATTCTATTAAGGTAGGGTAGGTCAGCCACCTTGTATGAGTTCCCATGTGCAAAAGGTGTAGGGATGTGGTT
>NW_011477369.1:15319-16286 GCF_000754665.1 Bison bison bison | reverse complement strand
CAGGAATTTAGAGTGGGGCATAGTGTCTAGCTATTGTGGAGCCAAGCCTCATCTGGGTTTCCTAGAGGGGCTGCCCAAAAGACTTTCCTTGGACAGCCTGCTTTCCTTTGAAAAGAATGCCAGGAAAGACTTCATTTTTCCATTGTCATGGCCTCATCCATCTAACATCCAGCTAAAGACTCCTTTTAGGACCAGCTGTCGCTCTTTTCTTCTGAGAGCTTCGAGTCACCTTGTTCTGAAAATTGTAGAGTACTAAAACCTTGGAACTGGAAGGATCCCTAAAGGTTATTAAGCTTTACTTCTCCACCCAGTACTTGAATTTGTCCTAAGCATCCAATTCTTTGACTAATTTCTATTTGAACTCCCTGGAGTGACAGAGAGCTCATTAGGTGGCTCCTTCTATACTGTCAGGAAGTAATCCCTGTTATAAGCCAATGTCTATCTCCCTGTAACGTCTCTTCATTGGTTCTTTGGGACTTTCTAGAACAAATTTGCTTCTTAATAATAGTGCCTTAGATAGTTGAAGACAGCTGTATCTCTCCCCTCAAGCCTTGAATCTGACAGGACCACAAGGAAGGGATCATCATGTGTCTCATTTGGGGGACTAGACTTTTATTAATATGGCCTATTATACCATTCTCTTGTTTGTCAGCCACAGACTGATCATACTGAGTTTTGTAAAGCAGCCTTAATCTTGTATGTTCTCTTCCTTGGAAAAGCTTGCTATCTGGTATCAAGTGGACTGATGGGAACAAAGATGGTCTCTGTTCTTTTCCAAAAACCAGAAATCAGTGCTATTTCTTCTGAAGCCCCAGAATGTCCATATAGCAGGCAGAGAATAAGCATGTGGGAAGATTTGGGAAGAAAGGGTTAACCATAATTATAAAGGAAACATTTGGAATCTTGTGATTCAAGATTCATAGTATATAAAAGATAGAAGAATAAATTGTTATATCAGTGTCTCAGG
>NW_011477369.1:9971-11661 GCF_000754665.1 Bison bison bison | reverse complement strand
GTTTAGATGTGGAGATAGACTTTATTCTACAAGCTACTGAACTATATAATTGTATTTTGCCATCAGTGTATAGAGGAAAATGTACTGCTTTAAGAAGGAAGGTGTGGTCAACATGTTAGACTTTTCACAGAAGTTGAATGTACTGAGACACGATACCCTGCTTCTAACAGTCCTCCCCCATTTTGATGCTCACAGTGCTTCCTAACAGTTAAGACTGGGTGATGCGTATCCATTTTGCAGATGTTCAACCGATGATAGTGCTGTAAGGAAAGATTACATGTTGTGTTGCACAGCTGAAACTGTCAATGAGCCAGGACTCTTTCCAGACCTCCCAACTTTCCCCATTCTATAAATTAGAGAAAGAGGCACTTGATTTTAAAAATGATGAATAATTAGATATTAAAGATCTCTTTTAAATAGGATTTTGGATAGCCTACTCCTAGGTTCTAGTCCTGGCATAGAGGCTTAGTTTCTTGTGACAAATCACCTGTCTTATTTGAGCTTCTAACGGTAAAATGAGGAGGGTTGGATTAGACCTGGATGATTTATAAAGACTCCCAACTGTAAGGTTCTGTGGTTCATGCTCTATTCTGTACTATATTCTAATGGTCCTGTGCAGGTAGTTCAGGCCCAGTTATTTAAGAAACACAGGATTTTATATGGAATTCTGAAGGTTGCTAACTTCGGTGGAATAATTCACAGGGTCTGAAAGAGATCACAGCAAGACCCTTTTATTGTTCCATTTATGAGATTGCTGAAATCATGACTGTCTTGTTAGCTAAGGACAGAACTGATTGTATTCTAAAATCTGTAGTAAATCTGGGTATTGGATGATATTTCTACTATTGCTGGTTTGAAATACACTAAGAGTACTGAAAAAAAAATGGTACAGTATACTGTGAAATAGAGGCAAGATGATTAACTCATGTTCTTAAATGTTGTCTCTTCCTAGGGGGAACATATATGATAAAGGGAAATATTGGTTGGTAATAGAAAAACACCTTTTATATTTCAAACGTGGCTTTTAAAATATTGACATTTATACACAGTATGTCTCCTCACCATACACAGAAGGAAGAATAAAAATCTCCAGGAAGTATATTTTGAAGGGTGCTTTTTCTCTTTAGAAAATGATTTCTTAAAAGAAATCAAGTATTACACAGATTTTTTTGAAGGGAAGGGGAGGTGGATGGGAATGGATTATGTAAGTGATCATAGCATAAAATAACTTTTTAAAATAGTACAAGAGAAGCTCATATGACATATATTTTGAGTATCTTCTACTTGAGATACTTCAATTTTCAGTATCATACTTAACACACAGTGTCCAAATCTGGAAATCTGGACTCTGTACTCAAGGCATGGCTGATAAGTGCCATCGTTAAAAACATTTTGCACATTTATTAATCTACCTTGAGGCTATAAAATCTGCCTTTAAACAGATTTTTTCCAGATATAAAAGTAAAACAGCCTCAGAAAATTTGGAAAATGGAGAGAAGCTAATACAAATCACCTCTGAATACCTAGCCCAAAGATAACTTGTTCTACTTCCTTCCAGATGTTTCCATGTTTACATGATTGAGATCATACCTTATATTCTATTTTATATGTGGTTTCTCCATTGGTATCATATTGTGAGCATTTCCCATGTGATTCAGCAGCCTTCAAACAATTCTAACAGCTACTGTAC
>NW_011477369.1:6490-6694 GCF_000754665.1 Bison bison bison | reverse complement strand
ATATTCCTAGGCATCTTCAATTTTTTACTCAAATTTATTAAGACACACTTCTCATGAAATAAAATGTACCCTTGAGAGTACACATTTCAAAATTTCGACAGATGTATATGATCAGATAACCATGACCATCACTGCAATAAAGATACAGAAAATTTCCCTCCCCTCAAAAAGGTCACTTGTGCCTGTTTGCAGTCAGTTATCTGG
>NW_011477369.1:3871-6343 GCF_000754665.1 Bison bison bison | reverse complement strand
ATTGTATGTATGAGCAGTTTGTTCTTTACTATTGTTTTATTAAAATGTTTATTTATTTGGCTGTGCCAGGTCTTAGTTGTGGCATGTGGGATCTAGTTCCCTGACCAAGGATCTAACCTGGGTCCCCTGCATTGGGAGCACAGAGTCTTAGCCACTGGACTACCAGGGAAGCCCCTATTTATTATTGTTGAGTAGTGTATTTATTCATTAGTTGATGGACGTTTGGGTGTTTTCCACTTTTTTGCTATTGTAAGTAATTCTGTTATAAATGTTCTTATACAGGTTTTTGTTTGCACATATATTTGCATTGAAATTCTCTCTGAGGATAATTTCTGGGTTATATAGCAATTGAATACTGTTATAAGAAGCTGTCAAACTGTTCTCCAAAGTAGCTATACCATTTTGTATTCCTACTAGCAGCATATAAGAGTCCTAGTTGCTCAACATCCCCACCTACACTTGGCATTTTCAGTGTTTTTTTAATTATTAAACTTAAGTGTTAGAGAAGTTTTAGATATACAAAAAACTGAAGAGAATGTATGGAGAGTTACTTTATCTGTTCCCCCTCAGTTTTCTCTACTACTGACATTTTGCATTAATGTAGCACATTTGTTAAAACTGATAAACTAATATTGATATAATCATGAAATAAGTCCATAGTTCTGAATTTGGGTTCATTCTTTGTGTCCTACAGTTATATGAGTTTTAACAAGTGTATGCCATGTGTTCATTATCACAGTATACAGAATATTTTACCACCCTACATATACTCTGTGTTCTACCTACCCTCTCTCTCTCCTGAACCCCTAGCAACCACACTTATCTTTTTACTGTCTCTTTACTGTTGCTTTTTCCAGAATGTCATACAGTTGGAATCTTACAGTATGTAGCCTTTTCAGACTGGCTTCTTTCACTTAGTAATGTGTAGTTAAGGATCTTCCATGTATTTTCAAGGTTTTATAGCTCATTTCTTTTTATTGACAAATAATAGTCCATTGGCCAGATGTACCACAGTCTTTTATTCCCGTTTACTATAGAAGGACATTGTGGTTGCTTCCAAGTTTTGGCAATTATGAATGAAGCTGCTATAAACATTCATGTGTAGGTTTTTGTGCAGATAATGTTTTCAACTCATTTGGGTAAATACTAAGGCACACAATTGCTGGATCACATGGTTAGACTATGTTTAGCTTTGTAGGAAACTGCCAAAGTGTCTTCCACCGTGGCTGCACCATTTTGCATTCCCACCAGCAATGAGTGAGTGTTCTTGTCGCTCCATATTATCATCAGCAATTGTTGTCAGTGTTTTGGAATTTAGTTGCTCTAATAGATTTGTAGTGTCATCTCATTGTTGTTTTACTTTGCAATTCCCTAATGACATATGAGTTGAATGTCTTTTCATATGCTTATTTGCTATTCATATATTATATAGTCTTTGCTCAGGTGTCTTTTCAGATCTTTTGCCTATTTTTAACTGAGTTACTTATTTTCTTATTTTAGAATTTTAAGAGTTCTTAGAATATTTTGGGCACAAATTCTTTCTCATATATATGTCTTTGCAAACATTTTCTCCCAGTCTATCTTGTGTTTCCATTCTCTTAACAGTGCCTTTCTCAAAGCAAGCATTTTTTATTTTAATGAAATCCAATTTATCATTTTTTTTTCTTTCATGGATTGTGCTTTTGGTATGAAATCTAAAAATTCATCACCAAGAACAAGGTCACCTATATTTTCTCCTATTTTATCTTCTAGAAGTTTTATACTTTTGCATTTTACATTTATGTGTGTGATCCATATTGGTATAAAGTCTGGGTCTAGATTCATTTTTGTATTTGTGGATATCCAGTTGTCCAGCACCATTTATTGAAAAGAGTTTTCTTTTTCCAATGAATTGCCTTTGCTCCTTTGTCGAAGATCACTTGACTATATTTGTGGATCTATTTCTGGGCTTTCTATTCTTTTCCATTGATCTATTTGTGTATCCTTTCACCAATACCAAACTCTCTTGATTACAATAACTTTATAGTAATTTTTGCCATTGTGTAGTATCAGTCCTTTAGTTGTATTCCTCTTCTTCAGTATTGCTTGATTATTCTGGGTCTTTTGCCTTTCCATATAAACTTTAGAATTAGTTTATTGAGATCCACAAAAATCTTGGTGGGATTTTGATGGTGCTGTGTGTGCTTAGTCTCTCAGTGTGTCTGACTCTTTGCAACCCATGGACTGTAGCTTGCCAGGCTCCTCCGTCCATGGGGATTCTCCAGGCAAGAATACTGGAATGGGTTGCCATGCCCTACTCCAGGAAATCTTCCCAACCCAGAGACTGAACCCAGGTCTCCCACATTGCAGGAGGATTCTTTACCATCTGAAGGGACATCCAGTAGTTTTGATTGGAATTGTGCCAAATCTGTAGATCAAGTTGGCAAGAACAGAATCTAATAGTATTATATCTTCATATCCATGAATATGAAA
>NW_011477369.1:0-1402 GCF_000754665.1 Bison bison bison | reverse complement strand
TGTTTTGCCTATGTCTTCTTCAAGAAGTTTTATGGTGTTACGTCTTATATTTAAGTTTTTAAGCCATTTTGGGTTTATTTCTGTGTGTAGTCTGACAGTGTTCTAACTTCATTGATTTACATGTGGCTGTCCAGCTTTCCCAATATCACTTGCTGAAGAGACTGTCTTTTCTCCATTTTGTATGCTTGCCTCCTTTGTTGAAGGTTGACCATAGGTATTTGGGTTTATTTCTGGGTTTTCTATTCTGTTCCATTAATCTGTATGTCTATTTTTGCACCAGTACCATGCTATAGAATTGTCTAAAGTCTGGGAGGTTTATGCCTCCCACTTTATTCTTTTTCCTCAGAATTGCTTTGGCAATTCTGGGTCTTTTGTGTTTCCTATATAAATTTTATAATTATTTGTTCTAACTCTGTGAAAAATGTCACGGGTAATTTGATATTTAATATTATCCTTGATAATATTAAATCTATAGATTGCTTTGGGTAGTATGGCCATTTTAACAACATTAGCTCTCCCAAACCAAGATCATCAGATATTTTTTCATGTTTTTTTGTATCATCTTCAATTTCCTTTCTGTGTTTTGTAGTTCTCAGCATATAGGTCTTTCACATCCTTGGTTAAATTCCTCCCTAGGTATTTTTTTTGACATGATTTTAAATATGATCATTAGTTTTAACTTTCTCTTTCTGATTTCATTGTTAGTGTAAATAAATGCAACAGATTTACGTATATCAATCTTGTATCCTGCTAACTTACTGAATTAATTTATTAGTTCTAATAGCTTTTGTGTGGAGTGTTTCGGGTTTTCTGGACTTCCCTGGTGGCTCAGACAGTAAAGAATCTGCCTGCAATGCAGGAGACCCAGGTTCAATCCCTGGGTTGGGAAGATCCCCTGGAGAAGGAAATGGTTACCCACTCCAGTATACTTGCCTGGAGAATTCCATGGACAGAGGAGCCTTGCAGGCTACAATCCATGGGATCACAAAGAGTCAGTGTATAGGATATCATGTCATCTGCATCCAAAGGCAATTTTACCTCTTCTGTTTCAATTTGGATGCTATTTATTTCTTTTTCTTCTTTGATTCTTGTGGCTGACTTCCAATACTATGTTGAAAAGAAGTGATAAGAGTGGGCATCCTTATCTTATTCCAGAATTTAGCAGGTAGGCTTTCAGCTTTTCACTATTACACTGACTGTGGGTTTGTCATAAATGACTTTTATTATTTTGAGATATGTTTCCTGTATACTCATTTTGGTGAGAATTTTAATCATGAATGAATGTTGAATTTTTCCAAATGCTTTTTCAGCATCTATTGAGATAATCATGTGGTTTTTGTCTTTTCTTTTGTTAATGTGTATATCACATAGATTGATTTGGCTATGTTGAACCATTCTTATG
>NW_011477368.1:11182-12882 GCF_000754665.1 Bison bison bison | reverse complement strand
ATTTCCAGAGATATTTAAGGTGCATTGTTGACACTTATTGTTAACAAGACTTTCTTCCTGCTTCTTAAGGTGTCCTTTTCTTTTGATGATCCAAAGTCCTTCATGGACCTCCCCTGTCATTACCTCATTGTGGATTTTCATAGCACTTACTTAACATCCCTGGGGGCACAGTGGGACTGGGAGATGGTAAATGAGATAGGAGGCCCTCTTTGTAGTTGGCAAAGTAGAAACACCAAGGGATGCTTAATCAGGGTTGCCTAGCAACCCACCACTATCATCTCAATAGAATTTCCCTTAAAGAAATAGAGCAGAGTTTCTCCAACTTAGCACTATCATCATTTTGGTTGAGATCATTTTTCTTTGCTGTGTGAGTTGGTGGAAGGGTGGTGTCCTGTGCACTGTAGGATATTAGCAGCATCCCTGGCCTCTAGAAGCCAGTTGCTGGCACCACCCTAAAATTGTGTGACCAAAAATGTCTCCAGACATTTCAAAATGCCCCTGGTCGGGGGTGGGGCGGGGAGATGGGTGTGGGAGTCAGCCCTGATTAAGAGCTACTGAGGTGGAAGATTTTGTGAGACCTGCTCCTTACCTGGAGTGTGCAACATCCTCAATGTCCAACATAGCAGAGGCTGGTGAAAGAAGTTGCCTGTCATGAATCCTACTCCTGCTGGGGAACCACATAAGGTGAGCTTAGCCACTTAAAACTTTGTAAGGAGGTGATCTGATTGAGGAAGTGGAAGGACTTCATAAACCTGAGTTCTGCCCTCCCCTCTGGTCCCACCCAGCCACAACCCTGTTTCAAGAGAAGTGAGCATTTAATCTTCACAAAGGAAATGGGAGAGAAAAGTACAGTTATCTCTCAAGTGCCCTTGGGGGATTGCTTCTGGGATTCCTTGCAGATACCCAAATCAGCAGATGCTCAAGTCCCTTACATTTGGCCCTCTGTATCCTCAAATGCAGAACCCATGGATACAGAGGGCTGATGGTACCTGAAAGCTACCAAGGCAGGTAGTAAAGGAGACCACTAGGGACTGGATAGGCAGAAGCCAGCATTCTTGAAATGACAGAAACATCCATAGCAGGGGGTGGATGGTGCACCCCATTGGGATCCCTACCCTGTTCTGCTTTTCATTGTGAGAGATGAGGCCCCTGCTCTCCACTCATTTCAAATCCTCACCAGGGTCTCTTGCAAAGAATGGCAGGGAAAAATCATAGGATCAAAGGAAGAATAGACATGGAGGAAGGAAAGGAAGGAACTCATAGTCTGGTATTGAGACTTCAACCTAGGTAATTCACAGCATCACTGAATTGATGCCCAGAATCCTTAAGCCCTAGTGCCATCTTCTCATTGGGTAATCTTGGCTAAGACTTTTCCCTTCTAGGCCTCGAATGTCCTCATATGTCTCACTTATGAATAACACACCCTGCCCAATTACCACCACAGCTGTGTTATCCTAGGACAGAACAGAAGGCAAAGAAATCCAGCATTCATGTTCGTTGCTTTTTATTCAAAGAAAAGAATCAGAAGAGGATAAGAATGAAAAGGACAATAAGAAGCAGAAGCATAAGTTCAAAAAGGAGAAGGAAAGGAAGGAAAAGAAGTATAGGCAGGAAAAGTAGCTGGAAGTGGAGGGTGAAGAGGGCAGAGGGGGGAAGCATGATGGGTGGTCTGATCTTTTTGACATAGTCCTTCAGATAAT
>NW_011477368.1:4335-7398 GCF_000754665.1 Bison bison bison | reverse complement strand
GTCCTTCCAGTGAACATTCAGGACTGATTTCCTTTAGGATTGACTGGTTTGATCTCCTTGCAGTCCAAGGGACATTTTTCACTTACTTGGGAGAAATTTTGTTTACCTTTGGTTCTTCATCCATAAAATGGATCCAGCACAACCTGTCATGAAGAAACAGTGTGAAAACGAACTACAGAATACAGGTGAAGTGAGCCAAGGCCTATGGTGATAGGTTGTATAAAGAACTTAAACGAAAGAGCTGAGGTCTCCCCATCACGACAACTCAGGGTCAAAGCACCACCACAAGGGTGAATTGCCTCTGGCCTACACATGTACAGGGCTTCCCTGATGGCTCAGGGGTAAAGAATCCATCTGCTATGCATCAGTCACAGGAGACACAGGTTCAAGCCCTGGGTGGAAAAGATCCCCTGGAGAAGGGAACGGCTACCCACTCCAGTATTCTTGCCTAGAGAATCCCAGGGACAGAGGAGCCTGGTGGGCTACAGTCCATAGGGTTGCAAAGAGTCAGGAATAACAGAACTGACTTAGCATGCATGCACACATGTACAACTCTCTTCACAGAGGCTGGCAAAATCAAGGATTGGGTAGCAAGGCTGTCTGGTGGGCAGACTTAGAGAGACCTTTCCCTATGCCAACTATGCCATTCTTTTTAAGGGGTCTCAGGCCATTGTGCAGAGGTAGGGCAAGAAGCAATTGTTTTTTCTGCCAGGCACTCTGTAGCTAAGATTCTCTTCTGAGTAGACTCTTCAGTTTGAGATCCTGAGAGGATGCTGGCTTCATGAGAACAAAGCCATTCCCTGTCCTGTTTTCCGCATGTGGCTCATCAGTCCATTCATTCATTCAACTAATATCTACTGGGTGCCTATCAGATGCCAGCACTGTGCTAGGCACTGGGGACACAGCGGTGAGCCAGACTGATGTCCTTTCCCATGTATGAGCCTGCAGCAGGCAGAGAAAGAGATAGGATCTGTTGACAAATCTCTGACCTGAGCTTGTCTACCTCTGATGCCCAGTGACAGGCTAGGCCTTCTAGTGTTATCATAATCAAGGATTAATGGGACCAACCACACTAACATCTCATTGATGAAGCCACTTTTAAATGGGTTACTATAATTATAGAGGTCCCAGGATAAAGACCCTATGATGTCCTTCTAACTGCATAGCATGTGTAAAATCTACTTTATCTACGTTTTATGTATATCTGTCATGTCCATTCAATATATACATGTGCCTTATTCTGTTTAGTACTGAAAGTCCTAAGTATCAGGAAGACCGCAATTCTGGGCAAACTGAGAAGATAGTTGGTACCATCCCAGAAGAGGTTATTTCTTACATAGCTGAAGCTTTTACTGCTATAAACATTGATACTTTAAAAAATTATAACCATCTTTGAATGAAGTATTCCTAGGTTGTAGTATATACTTACCTGTCCTAGGTCTAATTTCCAGGTTGTGAACCACCACTTGTGATGGCAGTGTGTCCTTTAGAAGGAGATAAAATGGGGTTGAGGTTGTGTGCTACTGCTAAGTCACTTCAGTCATGTCCGACTCTGTGTGACCCCCTAGACGGCAGCCCACCAGGCTCCCCCGTCCCTGGGATTCTCCAGGCAAGAATACTGGAGTGGGTTGCCATTGTAGAAACCAACAATAAATAGGCTCTGAGTTAGGCCCTGAAAGACTTTTTTTTTTAAATTTTTTTTTAATTTTTAACTTTACAATATTGTATTGGTTCTGCCATATATCAACATGAATCCGCCACAGGTATACACGTGTTCCCCATCCTGAACCCTCCTCCCTACTCCCTCCCCGTACCATCCCTCTGGGTCGTCCCAGTGCACCATCCCCAAGCATCCAGTATCGTGCATCTAACCTAAAGTTCTATTGATCACTCGGGAGCTTTGGTTCTCTCTCTCTCTTCTTTTTCCTCTCTTTCTCCCTCTCCATCTCTCTCTAGGTCTCTATCCACCTATCTTTCTGGCCTTACCTCCTGACTCCCAGCTGTGTTGTAGCTACTTAAGGTTGTCAGTTGTCATTTTTATTGGACAAATGAACTTTGTGTAATCTGCTACATTACATAATGCTTAGATAAAATTTACCTCTTCAATGTTAATGTGTTCATCAGAATTCATGTACTGCACATGAATGGAATGTGTATTGGGTAATAAATGTTACCCTAGAAGTACACACATCTGCAAGAGCATAATCAGCTTTACCCTGATTCGGATAACCCACTAGGTTATTTAAAACTTTTGGAATTTTCAGAGATAAACATTTTTTTAAAGATACTATGTACAAGGAGACATAATTCTTCAGCTTTTGGAAGTCATTAAAGTCAAGTTTCCAAGTCTAACTATCTCAGCTGTGCTTTCTAAAGGTTTCATTGTTCTCTTTATTCTGTTTATTACCAGTCAGAGATAACTTGACATTGAGATGTGCCTCTCACAGTGAGTTGGCACTTTCCTGGGTTTTAGATGGCTCTAAATGATGTTACGCATTTTAAAAAGGCAGCTCAAGGCTTATCTGCAAATGGAATCATAAACTTATACCATACGTACCACGTTTAGCTGCTTAGCGTACATCTATCTCGTGAGTAGTTTTGTGACCATAAAAAAGCATGCAATGAGCCTGTGTATCCACCTACCCTGTCTGCATAGCATCACCCGAGATACTTGTGTGGTGTGGTCTCTATTCTTCTACATTAGAACTATGACCTCAAATTCTGCCTTTTCTTCCATGTAATTCCAGGAAGAAGATATCATCCGTGAAAGTCGCTTTTATTTCCGTGGCTATGGCCTGGGCCACTGCCTGCAGGCAAGGGATGGAGGTCCAATGGAAGGTTCTGGCATTTATAGCCCCCAACCTCCAGCCCCACTTCTAAGGGAAGGAGAAACCATGCGAAAACTCTACGTGGACCAGGCCAAGAGGATTGACACCATTTCCCGTGCTGTCTTCCCTTTCACTTTCCTCATCTTCAACATCTTCTACTGGGTTGTCTATAAAGTGCTACGGTCAGAAGATATCCACCAGGCACTGTGAATAGGAGCTTAAGAGTCCAGTTGTT
>NW_011477368.1:0-1380 GCF_000754665.1 Bison bison bison | reverse complement strand
TTTCCTTCTCCAGGGGGATCTTCCTGACCCAGGGATTGAATTTGTATCTCCTGCTTGGCAGGCGGATTTTTTTTTTTTTAACCACTGAGCCACCTGGGAAGCCCAGGAAGAAAGGTAGTGAATAAAATGTATTCCTTTCACTTTTTCTCATAAGCCTTTCCCCCCACCTGTCACCAAAGAATTGACACACTTCTAGATGAAATGTTGACTCTTAACGTTATTTTCCCTTTTCACTGAGCCAAGTTTATAGAGCCATGCAAATATCCCAACTTTGACCAGAACATATTGCCTCCTGAGAATCTTTATATGTGTCCCCACTTGCCTCTCTCCATTCTCAGTTCACTATTATCAATGCTGTAATTATTATTAATATCTTGTCATTTCACTGTGTTGGGATTAAAGATCTTCCTAGGTTGCTTTGTTGGTGAATAATCAGGCAAACATAGAAACCAACAAAGGATTTGGAACCCAGATAGTATTATCCCTTGCTCAATGGAAGAGATGTAGATTAAGCTCTGTGAGGACATGTTATACAACTATTTAACCCACACAGACTCTGGTACATAGGAAGACTCGGTATGTATATGTAGAATGAAAGCATGACTTCTCATGTGGTCTATTATATACCACATTTCTATTGATTTGCTTTCCATTAACCTATTGATTACAGAAAAATACACTTGGAAGGGAACTTATAAAATCAGATAAAGTTTACACACACACACGTGCATGCACACACACATACTCAAACTGGTCCTTTGGTATAACAGAACCTAAGTACAGAACACATCAAAATTTGGTAAATGGCATTACTGAATAAAGAATGATAATGATCTGATTAAACATTACTAACATGCCAAATAAGAAAACTAGTATCAAGCTATGTTTCAATTTTTACTATTAAGTTCAGGGAACATTTTGCCTTACAGAGCTGGATCTAGAAAAATGTACACATAGTCTCTATTTTCATAGCTTCCATTCATGACAGTGTAGTGATTAAGAGCATGGTTTTGGTACCAGACAGAGCCGGGGCTTGAATTACAACTCACTAGATATGAGTTCTTGGGACAAATGACTTCATCTCCCTCGGCATCCCTCGCAGCTCTGTAAAGCATCTGCCTGCAATGCAGGAGACCCGGGTTCAGTCCCTGGGTCGCAAAGTTCCCCTGGAGAAGGAAATGGCAACCCATTCCAGCATTCCTGCTTGGAGAATCCCAAGGACAGAGGAGCCTGGCAGGCTACCGTCCATGGGGTCACAAGAGTCAGACATGACTTAGTGACTAAACCACCACCCTAGGAATCAGTTTCCTCCTCTAAGGAGTCATTTGAAGGCTCTGAAAGAGCCAGCACACAACAACTATGTGCCCTTGAGAAAATCAT
>NW_011477367.1:10227-11244 GCF_000754665.1 Bison bison bison | reverse complement strand
ACAGAGGCATGATGGGTGGGGGGACCTGTGAACGGAGCAGTGAGTTCCGCCCTAAGCACCTTCCCTTCCATCCACTGAGCCTGCTGACCCCTCCTCAAGACCGCGCTAGCCCCTCGACCCCCCACCCCGGGAGCACCAAGAGCAGATGTGAAACCGGCTCACCTGCCCTGCCCCAGGCCCTCTGAGGGACAGCAGGGCCCACGTCTACACGTCCAGCAAAGCCACGGCCGTGTCCCCCACAGCAGAGTCCCCAGCAAGGGGAAGAGGGCCCTGCCACGCTCAGCACAGGGCCCACCGTCCACACTGGGGCAGCGTGAGGCCCGCAGAGGGGCCGGGACGCCCGGCCTCACCCTGGGGCTGACACACCAGCCAAAGCCCGTCCTCGGAGACCAGGTCGGCCCACCCTGAGCGCACTCAGGGCCGGGGACCCACGTGCCCGTCACCGCCCAGGTGCCCCTGCCCCGGGGGCTGTCGGCCGGGGGCCAGCAGGCTCCTGTGTGTGACCCTGAGTACCCGCCCCGTCTTTACAGCAGAGGTCCCCGAAAGGACCCTGGGAGACGGCACACGCAGTGGGGGACGTTCCCACGGCCTGCGTGCAGCTGGCTGTCATAGGGGCCACCCCGCCTCCTCCGTCTCTGCACCCCGAGTCCGGCTACACGGCCCACCCGACGCTCACAGCCTTTACCGTGGGAAGTGCCCCCCGATGCTGAGGGCGGCCCGCCCCCCCACAGGGTGACCACAGACGGGCACAGCCCTCTCCAGTCTCAGCCTCCTCCTGTGTAAGGGGATGGGGCGGAAGGAGGAAAGGAATCGGAGACCCTCATCTGTAATGTCCACAAACCGGGGCAGTGAGCCCGGAGCAGACGTCCCCGCCAGGACACACGGGTTCCTGCCCCACAGCGTCCGCACCAGAGTCTGGGCAAGATGCTGTGCGCCTCGGAAACTCAGCTCAGCTCGAGATTTAGGGGGAAAGACCTGTCATGCCATCCTGGTAGAAGAATCTAGAAAGTGGGAGGA
>NW_011477367.1:5498-6438 GCF_000754665.1 Bison bison bison | reverse complement strand
CCAGGCAGGAGCACCAGGGAGCTAAGAAGGATGAGGGGGAGAGGAGGGAAGCCCGAGGAGAAGGGCACTGGGGCTGGGGGCTCGGTGGCCAGCTGCCCCTCGGCTCAGCAGCTGGCTGCTAGTGAACACTGACCACAGGGTGCCCTCCCCACACGGAGCCCACGGGCACCCCAACACGGAGCCCACCGAAGCCGCCGGGCCCCGCAGCCCTCCCAGGCTCTGAACGGCCTCAGGCACCCACTGCCAGGCCTCAGTTTCCGCAGGGACATAGTGGAACGGTGGCTTCCAAGTCCGGTTCCAAGACACTCTCGCTCGGGAGGGCTGGGGACCCCCAGTCTGGACCCAACAGCATCGCCACAGCCTGCCTCCCTGTCCCGAGGACAGACAGGGCGCCCCTGCCCAGCCCCCCGGTCTCCGCTGCTGGCCCCGCAGCCTCCTGGCCTCACCTGGGGCCTCTCTTTACCAGGAGCTGCTCACACGCCCTCTGCACCCAAGCCTGCTCCCACTGAAGTGTGAGCCATCTGGCCATTCCAGTGTGGCCCCCCGGGGGCTCCCCCTGCACCCCTTATTTCCTTGTGGCTTCCTGGGCTCCAGAGGATCCTGGGGCCACTTCCTGAGCCCACGGAGGTGAACGGTGAATGCAGGGCTCCTGGTCTCCTGCCCACGTGCGCATCACACTCACACGAAGACCAAGCGCAGACCTGCCGACGCGCCAAGGCCAGCCCGCAGCCTTGCGGACACCCCGGCCCCGGCCCCACCGCCCCATCCTGCGCACAGCAGGGCGGGGCAGGGATACTCGGGGCAAACAGCACCTGCAAGGCCGCCTCCTGCAGAGGACACGGCCCGGGCGCCCAGGAGCTCGAGTCAGACCCCACACAGCCCTGTGGGGCCCGCCATGACCCGCCTGGCCCTCAGGTCTGGCCTCCCCGCAAGAACCCAG
>NW_011477367.1:4779-5398 GCF_000754665.1 Bison bison bison | reverse complement strand
TGAAGGCCAGAGCCCGCCGCCCCGCCAGGCGCCCGCCCCCTCCTCAGCTCCGCCTCCACACCCCTCTCCAGCCCGGGATCCCAGGGTCCCCAGACCTTCCGCCTGTCCCCCGGTGGGGGAAACAAGGCATCTCAGAGCGTGAGCCCCTTCCCTTCACAGGCCAGGCCCACCAGAGCCCCCAGGCGGCCCTGCTCAGCCAGACATCCAGCCAGAGGCAGCCCACGAGGGAAACGGACAGGATGCAGGCCCTCCCGAGCCTCGGCCATGTGTTTGGACAGGTGGACACGGAGGAGGGTCCACCTGCCTCCCACCCCCATGAGGGCCCCACCGTGGCCCGTCCAACCCCCGGCCACATGTACCTGTCCCCCGTGGGAATCCAGCCACAAATGCTGACTGGGTTTATTATTATTATTATTATTTATAGCAGAGGGAGCGAGGAGTCTGTCTTAACCAACCAGTCCTCAGGAGAACTCAAATCCAGGCCCACTAAGGGGGTGGGAAGGCCAGGGAAAGGGACCACCCTCCCCAGCCCGGCACCCTCCAGACACAGCTGCACTGCGTCCCCCGAGGAGGCGTGGAGCCGGGAGGAGAACGAGGACGCAGACTCAGGGAAGTCATT
>NW_011477367.1:0-1479 GCF_000754665.1 Bison bison bison | reverse complement strand
CCTGCCTCTGCTGTGTTGCAGGGCCCCGCCGCCCTTCAGGCTGGGCAACAGGGCGAGGGCGGAGGCGGCCCGGGCAGTGGGCAGGGGTCCAGGCCTCCCCGACCCCGGGCACTCGCCCCGGCCACAGAGGACCCTGTGCAAACTTCCCCGGGGCAGCCACCACCCGTCCCTTCTCTCTCGGTCTCTGCTGGCCCCTGCACTCTGGGCCTCCCCTCCCCACCCCGCCAGAGAGGAGAAGCCCAAACAAGCAGAGATCAAAACCTAAACTGACACGCAGCAGGGCCCGCGGCTGGCTGACCGTGAGAGCCCCTTGTCTTCCCTGCCTCCCAAGGCCAGATCAGGAAACGGGTGGGGGTGCCCGACATCTCCCTGACCCACAGTGAGGGTCCCACTTGCCTTCATCATCTGTCCTTTGGTTGACAGGGTTCCCAGCACCCGCCTGGCCCAGCCCCCTGACCACTGCTCCCACTGACCCTGGGGACCTGGGCCTGCAGTTCCCTAGGTGAGGAAGAGCCCCGGGGCAGAGACAGGCAGGGGGGAGCCAGGCACGGTGTGGGGGGGGGTCATGCCTGCAGGGAGCGCGGCCCCAGCCACCCGGAACCCCAGAGGACGAGAGAGGACGCACACCCCTCCTGCAATCACAGGTACCGGCACTTCTGGAACACAGACCCAGCTCTTGAGCTCCCTGCGGGCAGGGGAGCCAGCCCCAGGAGTCCCCCTGGTCCGGACACCCCGCAGCGCTGGGGCAGGCCCATGCTCATGGCCAGCCTGGGAGGCCCATGGGCGCTGGCAGGGGAGTCGGAGTGCACAGGCCCGGGGGACGGGAGCCAAGATCAGGGACTCAGATAAGCATCGCCTGAGGAGCCAGGAGGGCCCGGGGCGCGGGGCGTGGCCTGACCCAGATCTGAGACTTTCAGCAACAGCAGAGCTCCCAAAGATTCAGATCTCCTGGGAACCACACATACCCGCCCCCGCCACACACATGCACACACACACACACACATGCGCACACACACACGCACGCACGCACGCACACACACGCACATGCACTCACGCACACACACAGCTACAGGAAGGGCACTGGGAGCTCCTGGCCCAGCTGCACATCAGGGTCACCAGGGCCCACCGGGGAGCCCAGCGTCAAGGCTGCCGACCTCCTTGGTCTGGACACCACGGTTCTGAAAGCTCCCCTCTTTCAAAGGTGGGCAGCCCAGGGGGGACACCCTAACTGGGTCAGAGCTATAGCTAACTCAGCCCCACGCTTCACAGAGCCCACAGGCCTTCTCACGCCAGGCCGACAGCTCAGGAGGGCAGACACAGTAACCCGTGGCGGCACCTGGCTGCAAATTCTGCAGAAGTGACAAGCGACACGGCCTTGTCACTCAGCTCCTGGAGACAGAGCTCAGTTCCACTAGTTGCGGACAATGGCAGAGCCCAGGTCAGAACGGCCCGGCATGCGCCTCCACCCCACGGTCCCCC
>NW_011477366.1:14164-14973 GCF_000754665.1 Bison bison bison | reverse complement strand
ATACTCCATTGTGTATATGTACCACAGCTTTCTTATCCATTCATCTGCTGATGGACATTTAGGTTGCTTCCATGTCCTGGCTATTATAAACAGTGCTGCGATGAACATTGGGGTACACGTGTCTCTTTCCCTTCTGGTTTCCTCAGTGTGTATGCCCAGCAGTGGGATTGCTGGATCATAAGGCAGTTCTTTTTTAAATATAGGAAATGATAGCAGTCTGCCTCATAGGCAAAAGAAAGTAAATGCTATTGTTTCCCCTTCCCATATTATAAAGCTTCCTTTGAATGTTGTTCAACATCATATCTTTTCAGTAAAAATTTGAAAGAAAATGGGTTTATGGAGAGTTGGAATAGACAGGGCAGGTTTCTGAGAGAGTGGGTGAGTGAGTTCCCTTATGGGTGAGTAGCAGGGACGGAAGAGAGAGATAGAGAAAAGTGGGTCGACGTGGGCAAAGTTCAACCACAGGCATACCAAAATAGAAATCTTTATTAAATGAGTTTGTGTTTAATCAGGATTCTTCAAAGAAAGAGACACTAATATAATATAATACAGCATGCAATCCAATATAGTATAGTTAAATATAATATAATAATCTATATCTTTATAGAGAGAGACATTTTAAGGAATTGGCTAATATAACCAGGGAGACTGGCAAGTCCAAAATCTATAGGGCAAGCACGTCCTTGCGTGCTAAGTTGCTTCAGTCATGTCCGACTCTTTGTGACCCTATGGACTGTAGCCCGCCAGGTTCCTCTGTGCATGGGATTTTCCTGGCAAGAATACTGGAATGGGTGGCCATGCCCTCCTCC
>NW_011477366.1:9301-11033 GCF_000754665.1 Bison bison bison | reverse complement strand
CCTCTGTACTATTTTGCATAGTGGCTATACCAATTTACAATCCCACAAGCAGTGCAAAAGTATTCCCTTTTCTCCACATCCACAAAAGCATTTGTTATCTCTTATCTCTTTGATTATGGTCATTCTAACAGGTGTGATATCTCATTGTGGTTTTAATTTTCATTTCCCTAATGACTAGTATTAAATTTAATAGTGAGTATTCTCTGAATGCTATCAAATGTGTATATACAAAGGCACACATATGTATGGATTTATCAATTATATATAATGTGTATATATGCCTATATATGTCTTTATTGATATATTAAACTTTAAATTTTATACAAAAAATAAATACTCTTGGTCATGGGATTATGAATAATTTTTATTTTCTAAAGCTTTTCAGTAATTTATTAAATTGCTATAGTGAATGTTACTAATTTTATAATTAGAAAAGTTTTAATATGTTTAAAGCCTGTAAACAATGTTTAATAATTATTATTTTTCTTGTTCAGTTCATTAATAAATTATCCCTAATCTCATTGTCACTAACAAATTCATATGCATCGTATGTTTTTAGCTCTATAGAAGTTAAAGTAGCTTCATCACAATACTACCTTATATGATAGTCAAAGTAATTATAAAAAGTAGGTGTTCTCATCCCCATGATAGTTAATTTTACGTGTCAACTTGGCTGGGTCATGGTGCCCAGATATTAGGTTAAACGGTATTCTGGATGTTTCTATAATGGTGATTTTGGATGAGAATTGTATTTACATCTTTATACTTTTAAAAAAGATTTCCCTCCATAATGTGGGTGGGTCTTACCTAACCAGTTGAAGGTCTTCATAGCACAAAGACTGACTTCCACAGAGTAAAAAAGGAATTCTAACTTTGGACTTGAACTCCAACTCTTCCTGTGTCAACAGTCTGCTGGCCTAACATGCAGATTTTGGATTTACTGAGCCAATTATTTGAGCCATGCAATACAGTTCAATACATTCAATATAATACAGTGCAATGCATTGCAATGCAATGCAAAATGAAACAGTTTTTCAGAAGAAAGAGACTGAGAACTGCACAAATCTTGGCCCCTTATTACATAGATGAGGAAATTGAGACCCAAAGAGGCTTAGTGATTTACCTAAGTTAATCAAACATGCAGTTCTTGGAATATTTACAACTTGACAATATGGATATGATATGCAAACAGTTAATTGAAACTGGAGGTTATCTTAAACTGTAATCTAGCTCAGCATTGAAGCATAAAGAATATCAAAGTGAGAAGCTGAACAGTTGAGAACTAATAGAAAGAGCCTGGGTTTGATGCCAGTACCAACCCTGCTACACAGAGCTCTTGTGGCAGACCAGGGTTTTTGGTTTCAGGATTTGGAGGTGAGACTTTGGACATCACTGGCAGCAGAAAGACCTGTATTAATATATTTAGGGAACCCAGATGTAAGCATTACTCTGTCACCAGTTCAGTTCAGTTCAGTCGTTCAGTCGTGTCCGACTCTTTGTGACCCCATGAATCGCAGCATGCCAGGCCTCCCTGTCCGTCACCAACTCCCGGAGTTCACTCAAACTCATGTCCATCGAGTCAATGATGCCATCCAGCCATCTATCCTCTGCTGTCCCCTTCTCCTCCTGCCGCCAATCCCTCCCAGCATCAGAGTCTTTTCCAAAGAGTCAACTCTTCACATCAGGTGGCCAAAGTACTGGAGTTTCAGCTTTAGCATCATTCCTTCCAAAG
>NW_011477366.1:4931-6057 GCF_000754665.1 Bison bison bison | reverse complement strand
ACATGATGCTGGATGCTTGGGGCTGGTAGCACTGGGAGGCCCAGAGGGATGGTATGGGGAGGGAGGAGGGAGGAGGGTTCGGGATGGGGAACACATGTATACCTGTGGCGGATTCATTTTGATATTTGGCAAAACTAATACAATTATGTAAAGTTTAAAAATAAAATAAAATTGGAAGAATAAAAAAAAAAAAAAAGAAATATTTACAGCTTTAAGGCACATAAATTTGGTTACTTCTTATAGCAAGTTCCAAAAATCAGGTTATATTTTCAATAAACAAAAATTGGTTCTTAGTAGTCCATTCTCTTTTGTATGAAGTATTTAGGATTTCTTTCTCTTTGAATCTTTTTTCTTCCAGTTTTACTGAGATATAATTGACACACAGCACTGATACATTTAAGGTGTAGTATTAATACATATTGGTTTGACTTACACGAATCATGAAAATTTAGTGAACATCCATCATCTTATATAGCTATAAAAGAAAAAGAAAGCTTTTTTTCCCTTGTGCTAAGAACTCTTAAGATGTACTCTCTTTAACGGTTTTTATATATAACATACAGCAGTGTTAATTATCTTTGTCAGGTAGTACATTACAACCCTAGCGCTTATTTGTCTTGTAACTGGAAGTGTGTATCTTTTGACCACCTCCATCCAATTTCCCTTCCCACTACCTTCTGACTCTGGTAAACACAAATCTGATCTCTTTTTTCTATCATCCTAGGAAACGTGATGAACAGTACAAACAAAGTCCCTGTTTACATGGCACTAACATGTTAGTGGAGTTAGATAGGAAACAAAATAGAATTGAAATGGGATATTCTATGTGAAGTTTTTCTGTTGTCTTAGATTTTCAAGTGAAATACAAACCTGAAGATTATAGCTACTTTTCCATGCTGTAAAAGATTTTGCTATGCCATTTATTACTCACTAAATGTATGTATATGAGGGTATCTCTAGCTGATGTAACAAATTCCATAATTTCAGTGGTTTAACACACGCAAAGTTTTTAATAATTTTGACAGTCTGGTGCCTTTGCTCCTGGTCAGTGTCTAGCATCCTCCATGTTGAGATCCCAAGAGTCAGAGTCAGGTTCCCCCCGTGTGGCAAGTTGATCATCCTTTAG
>NW_011477366.1:0-1794 GCF_000754665.1 Bison bison bison | reverse complement strand
GATAGGATCACAAAGAGTTGGACACAACTAAGCAACTTTCATTTCGCATTTCCTAAGAAGTTTGGCCAACTGTGTAGAATGTCATAACAGATTTCTAACACAAAGTTTCTGTTCTATGGCTTGCAATTCAGAGAGACAACAGTAGATTTAAACTGATTTTGCTTTATTTTCTGTTAATAGTTTACATGTGATAAGACATAAAGCAATCACACATCCCAGTACTATTTTTCCCTCTTTAGACTAGAGTTTTTCAGTGTACAGGTCTTGAAATGTGACTCGGTTAAAATAAGCATTATTATTATTTTTTTATTTTTTAGAAAAGATGACTAGGATAGGATAGGATAAAGTAGGATAGGAAAGAATATATCATAGAAGTCACAAGTGGTAAGAGTAGGGACTGTTTTGTGAAACTTTTTTTTTCCCAGTGGCATGTGTATATGAGCCAATAGTAATATAAAATGGAGTTAGATCTTAGCATTTTTACTTCTTTGAAGAAGCTGTATCATTGTCTTACAGTGACACTTTCTCTGAAAAATATCTGAGTAATAGACCAGGATAAATATCTAGTCCAAAATGCCTTATTTCAATTTTCTGTCTAAAGACCTTGGCAGAGTGTCTAGGCTATTATATGGTGGTTGGGATTTGTTATCATGGCATATTACTTTGGGTTAGTTGTTGATTTGCTTGACCCTCAGAACTTTCTAGGAGGCTGTGTTTTGTAACAGTCTTACAAGTATGTCAGGTTGCCTAGGAAATAGTATAATTTGTGACATAATGCCACTGTTGAGTTTTTTGCATGTTATACTTTATTTCTTCCTTGTTTATAATTATGAGCATGGATATTTTACTGTAGGAGTTTAATGGCCATTTATTTTAGGAATCCATGATTCTAATATCTCCAGAAACTATTGTAAATGACCATTTTCCATTGCATTTATGATTAAGTCTGATTTGTAGTAAATGATATCTACTTTCATCTAGTAATTATAAACTTATATATATATATCCTTGATTTCCATCTTTCCTCGACAGATTATGTTTACCACACTAAATGCTATTTCTGTTCCCTGAAAATATAATATTTATCCACTCATTTATTTATACAGAGGTAATCAAGAAAATGCTGTTCCATGGACAAAGCAGTAATGGCTATCTTGAAGATACGTTGTGTGAATAACTCTCTCCCCATCACCACCTGTCCCCACCATGTCCTATAATGTGATTTGATAAATTTCAAAATAGCTCCATGTGCCAAAGAACACCCATTATCGAGCTTTAAATTATGGCTAAAATGTCCAACATTCTCCATTTAATTAGGTTAAATCATTATAGACAATTGGCTTTTTGTTAACATTGAGTTATGCCCTGCCTGTTTAATCACCTTTGACACATTTGCTTCAATTAATGGCTTTTACTGTAGTGGAGATCACAGCTGTAATGGGATAAGATAAACGTCATTACATAGAGAGCAGACTTGTGGTTGCCAAGTCGGGGGGAGGGGAGACATGGCAACTGGGGTTAACAGGTACAAACTATTATTATATATAGGATGGATGAACAACGAAGTCCTACTGTATAGCACAGGGAACTATATTCAATATCTTGTGTTAAACTAAACTATATGGAAAAGAATATGAAGAAGAATATATGTATAACTGACTCACTTTGCCATATAGCAAAAATTAACACAGCATTGTAAATCAACTACGCTTAAATAAAATTTTTAGACAAAGATATGTCATTAGCCAAAATGGATCAGAATGAGAATCAGGAAATGTCTTGGAATGTAAAGTG
>NW_011477365.1:30006-30448 GCF_000754665.1 Bison bison bison | reverse complement strand
ATTGTCTCATCTAATCTTCACAGTTAATAAATTTCAGAGCTGGTATTCCCACCCAGGTTTGTCTGATTCTAAAGCTGGTTCTTGTAACAACAAGAATCATGTGACTCTTTTCTGAAGGTGCTGTGCCCAAATGATTTCTCCTGGTTCTACAGCACATGTCAGCCATGTTTGGTGGAAGAGAGAACGATTCTTGGCCACAAATCACACACTTGTAGACGGATAAAACGGCAGAACAGATCTGTTGTCTCATTTCATCCTGTGTGTTGGATGTGCTTATACCTTTTTACGGAAGAGGAAACTGTGGCTCTGATGGGTTTAGTGTAAGTATAGTGATTTTGAACACAGACGGAACATCTGTTGAACATGGAGTACAACAGCCCTGGGTGTGACTCCTGGCTCTGCCACCAGCTACCTGGGAGACCACTATCTCTCCCTGATTCTC
>NW_011477365.1:28928-29906 GCF_000754665.1 Bison bison bison | reverse complement strand
AACTGGTTGACAGAAGTTACCTACCTCTGTGGTGGTATTCATTACTAGATTAGATGACTGATGGAGAGCTTCACATTGGCGCTAATACAAGTTTAAAACAAACTCTCTCCTCTTTGTATTTTAAGCCCAGTGGGCAAATCCTTTTGATCCATCCAAGACAGAAGAGGGTTCCAGCTTCTTAGTGGACAAGACCACAACAGTGCAAGTGCCCATGATGCACCAGATGGAACAATACTATCACCTGGTGGATACAGAGCTGAACTGCACAGTGCTGCAAATGGACTACAGCAAGAATGCTCTGGCACTCTTTGTCCTTCCCAAGGAGGGTCAGATGGAGTGGGTGGAAGGGGCCATGTCATCTAAAACACTGAAGAAGTGGAACCGCTTACTGCGGAAGGGGTAAACATCTTAGATGATGTGAAAAGTGGAGGGTGGGCATAAGGCTAAGTTCAGAAGAAACCCAGAGGCAGGAGAAACACTCTGAATCACTTAAGAGCTGTGTGATGACCACTAAAGTATAGTGAGGAGATCCTCTTTGCCAATCCCTTTGCTGGGTACTTTACATACATTATTTCATCTAAACTCATCAATAAACCTGCAAAGGAGATAATATTATAAGAATTTTTCAAATGAAGAAGTTGGGACTAGAAAAATGAAATGAACTATACAAAGTCAGCCAGCTAGTAAAATGCTTTCCCAGAGTCCAGCTGGAGCTTGGGGGATGGGTAAGATATTGATAGTTGTTCCATACTGCACTAGAAGTGTTAGATGGAAATCCATGAAATTCCCCTGGTACTACGAATTGACATTCATGCCTTTGACATCCTAACTTCTGTGAATATCCCTAGAGATGTTTGTTTTTTATTATAAGTGGGTCACATCTTCCAACTTCCATTGCCGCAGTCCCAAATGGGCTGAACCAGAGAGCATTCCTTCTAGGATAACTTCTAAGGTTTTGGTATCACGTGTTACCTGCAT
>NW_011477365.1:23826-26272 GCF_000754665.1 Bison bison bison | reverse complement strand
CATTGGCAGGGGGGTTCTTTACCACTAGCACCAACTGGGAAGCCCAGATGTTTGATAAAAAGCCTTATAAATATTAATTGTTATTCTTGTTGGTCAACATTAGCCAGTAACTAGTGTGGGTCTCCTGATTTGCAGATATGCTTTTCTAGCTCAGGCCCTACCTCCAGAGACCTGAGTAAATGCCATACATTTCCCTCTCTAAACCTCCCCAAATTAGTTCAATCAGAAATTGTTTTGAGAGAAATATCAGTTTCTCCAGTTGTAAGTTGGGAATTATGAAGACACTATCTTTCTAGCAGTTCATGTATCTTATTAGAGAATAAGTCTCAACTGGATCATGAAGGATGGTCACTATTTACCTTATAAATCTCAGTTTATTCTAGCAAACCAAGACTAAAATATAAATTCCTTAATTTCATAAGGGTTAATCATAAAATACCTATACCAATATATCATTTAGCAGTAAAAGTTCACAGCAGAATTTTTACTAAATCGGGAAAAAAGGCAAATACTTTATTATTGTTCCTATTAAACATTACCCTGGAGATCCCAGTGAATACAGCAAGATAAGAAAAAGAAATACACATTATTAAAAATGGAGCAGAAAGGAGAAAACAAATCTCTCCACACAGAAAAACCCAATAAAAATCTATGATTAAACTCTTAGAACAAAAGGGAGAAAACTTGCAGGGGGACAAGGTACAAAAGAGTAGTGGCATAGATTGTATGAAGTTAATTAACTCTGTTTTCCTTTCTCCATTGTAATAGAATCATAGACACAAGTCTTCCCTAATATATTACATTTCTTAGCCTTTCTTACAATTAAGGGTGCCCATGAGACTAAGTTCTCATCAATGGAATATGAGTATAGGTGTGGTGTGATGTTTACTGGTCAGGGCATTACAATAAGTCGGGTACCTCTTTCATTCTTTTTCCATCTCATTTGAACTGGATTGTGGACTTACTCATGATCTATTAATAGTTTGATGACCAGGAAGATGAAGAGCTCTTTAGCATGGTGCAATATATGGGCCTCTTTTCAGAGTAGTATTTTAAATGTCAAAAAATTTAGCATTACAAAGGCCATCAGTAATATTGAAATATAATTATAAAAATAATGCAATTGAAATTATTAATGTGGTGATATGTGTGCTTCAACTACAATGTATTAATTAGATCTTATAAGTGGTATAATGAAAACATTCTTTCCAAAGTAATAGGAAGTATGTGATATTTCAAGATATCTCCAACAATAATAATGTGCTTTGAAATTATGTGAACTTTGTGACAAAAATCACAGGTACAGTGGCCACTACTGTGGTTTGTGGCCCACATTTATAAATGAACAAAATGCTAAATTTTGGTTGGAGGTTGGTAAAATTATAGATGAGATTTTTCATAAACAAATGTATAGGTTCTCAAGACTTTATCCTTAAACATCCTTGAAGTTTTTCTGGACTCCAGGTTAAAAATTCTGCCTTTGCAGTAAAACAAAATGGAAAAGACCTTGATATCTAAATACCTACATGGAAGAGAGGTGGCCACTGACCTAAAATTCTTATTGCTGATGATTAAGTGACTAGAAATAAATTTCTGTCTTCTTTAAGAATTAGATTTATTGTGAGAATATTTACTAAGCAGCCTGGCTGTATTAGTCTGATCAGACTGCCATAATAACACCACAAACTGGCTTAAATAAGAGAAACTTTTTTTTCTCTCGGTTGTGAAGGCTAGAGATCTGTGATCAAGGTGCTGGCAAATCACATTTCTGTTGAAATCTTTCTTCCTAGTTGAAGCCTTTGTGCCATGTGCTCTCATGCCTTTTTCTCTCATGCATACTTGTGTGTGGGAAGAGCCACTGAGCTTTTAGGTATCTCTTCTTATAAGAACACTAGTCTTATCAGAAAAGGTGCCCACTCTGGCCACCTCATTTAGTCCTTAATTACTTCCTTAGTCCATATATAGTCACACTGCCGAGACAGGCCTTCAACATATGAATGGGAGGAACACATATATCCCGTCCATAACACTAGCCTTATTCCAAGTCATACAGAAATTGGTAGCACTAGTTGGGATGCTGCAGGTTATATTCTCCAGGAAGAAGACAGAGTTCATCATTGTTGTTGTTCAGTCACTAAGTTGTGTCTGAATCTTTGAGATCCCATGGACTGGAGCACACCAGGTTTTCCTGTCCTTCACTATCTCTCAGTTTGCTCAGATTCATGTCCGTTGAGTAGGTGATGCCATCTAACCAGCTCATCCTCTGCCAGCCCCTTCTCTTTTTGCCTTCAGTCTTTCCCAGCATCAGGGTCTTTTCCAATGAGTCAGCTTTTTGCATCAGGTGGCCAAAGTATTGGACCTTCAGCTTCAGCAATAGTCCTTCCAATGAATATTCCGGGTTTATTTCCTTTAGAATTGGCAGGGTTGATCCCCTTGCCGTCCCAGG
>NW_011477365.1:19249-21757 GCF_000754665.1 Bison bison bison | reverse complement strand
CTCCTTCTTCTTGTAAAGCCTCAAATCCTGCAAATTAGGACCTCAACCTTATAGTTAATTTTTTGCTCAATTACAATCTAAAAGCTCTATCTCCATATATAGTCACATGGTGGATTAAGGTTTCAGCATATAAAGTTTGGAGGGTATGATACATTCAGTTTATAGCAGTGATCTTGTGGCATTTAAAATGTTAATTACTTCTGGATTCTAAATAAGAAGACTTTAGGATGAAAAAGTCTTTAAGAAAAAAAGCTCATTACTATCTACAATAGCCAGAACATGGAAGTTTATATGTGTGTGTGTGTGTGTGTGTGTGCGTACACACAAACAAAAGGAAATATTACTCATCCATAATAAAGAATGAAATAATGCTATTTGCAACAACATGGATGGATCTAGAGATTTTAATACTAAGCAAAGTAAGTCAGAAAGACAAATGCCATACATCACTTATACGTGTTATCTAATGGTATCAATGAACTTATTTTAAAAACAGAAATAGAGTCAAAGATGTAGAAAACAAATTTATGTAGGGTTACTAGGGGGAAGTGGGGAAGGGGAGGATAAATTGGGAGAGTGTGATATATATATATATATATACTATTATATATAGATGAGATAACTCATAAGGACCTACTGTATAGCACAGGGAACTTGTCTGAATACTCTGTAATGACCTATATGGGAAAATGATCTAAAAAAGAGTGGATATATGTATATGTGTAACTGATTCACTTCGCTATACAGCAGAAGCTAACATAACATTTTGAATCAGCTATACTCCAATACAAATTTTTTAAAAGGCTCATTTAGTCTCCTTAGATAGAAAATGGTAGAATAGAGTCTTAAAAGCCCATTCTTCCATAAAAACAACTAATAAACTGGTAAATTCTGTCAAAATCAATTTTACCAAACTCTGGAAAGTTATTAATATATATGCACCTAGCATTGGAGCATCAAATATATAAGACAATTATTAGTAGAACTGACAGGAGATATTGACAGTAACACAATAATAGTAGCAGACTTTTACACCTCACTAACATCAATGGATAGATCATCCAGACAGAAATTCAACATAAAAACTTTAACCTTAAATGAAACACTAGAGCAGATGGTCATATTAGCTACATACAGAAATTCCAAAATGTGCAGGCCCAGATGACTTCACTGTCAAATTTTACCAATTTCTACAAAATAATTAAGATCAATTTTTTTTGAACTCTTGGAATAATATAGAAGAAAGAACACTTCCTAAGTTATCCTATTAGGCCAATATTGCCTCGATACCAAGGCCAGACAAAGACATCACAAAAAAAGAAAATAAATACCAATATCATTTATATAGATGCAGATATTCTCAACAAAACTCTAGTAAGCTGAATGCAGAAAATATAAAAAGTATTATACACCATACCGAAGGAGATTTAACCCAGAAAAGCAAAGGTGGTTCAATATATAAAATTCAATCAATATAATACTGTATATTAATAGAATGAATAAAAACACAAAATCATCTCAATAATAGAAAGTGTTTGAAAAATTAAACACATTTTCATGATATAAGCAATCAACCAGTTAGGAATAAAAGGAAACTTCCTCAACATAACAAAGGACATTTACTAAGAACCCAGAGCTAATGCCATAGTCAATAGCAAGAAACTGGCAGCATCTCTCCCCAATCAGGAGAAAGACAAGGATGCCTAATCTCACCACTTATATTCAATATTTTACTGGTATTTACATCCAAAGGGATTAGGTGAGAAAAGGAAATAAATAAATAAATTTCAAAGGAAGAAATAAACTATCTCTATTTGCAGATGAAACCCTAAAGAATCCACAGGATACCACTGGAACTAATAAAAGAGGTCAGCTATATAGTAGGATATAAAGCAACATACAAAAATCAGGTGTATATCTACACTATATACTAGCAATAAACAATCTGAAAGAAAATTAAGAAAACAATAACATTTACAATAGCATCATAAAGATTAAAATATGTAGGCATAAACTTAGCTAAGAAAATGCAAGACTTGTACATTGAAACTATACAATGTTGTTGAAAGAAAGTAAAGAATACATAAATTAATAGAAAGTCACCCTGGGTTCATGGTTTAGAAGACTTACTATTAAGTTGGCATTACTCACCCATTATGGATCCACAGATTAAATGCAATTCTAATCAAAATTCCAACCTCCTTTTGTTGTAGAAATGGAAAAACTGATCCTAAAATTCATAAGGAAGTACAAGGGATCCTGAGTACCCAAAACATCTTGAAAAAGAACAGAGATTTAGAAATTACACATAAACCTATGCCAAGCTACAGTAATCAAAGTAGTGTGATACTGGTGTTGATAGACATGTGGATCAGTGGAATAGAATTTGAGTCTAGAAATGAACCCATACATCTACGGTGACTTGATTTTGGCAAGAGTCCCAAGTTCATTCAATGAGAAATTATAGTCTATTTGACACATGATGTTGTGACAACTGGATATTTGGAT
>NW_011477365.1:13193-16240 GCF_000754665.1 Bison bison bison | reverse complement strand
TGGAGATGATGCAATAACAATAGAAATAAAGTGCACAATAAATGTAATGCACTTGAATCATCCCAAAATCCACTCCCTCGGATCCGTGGAAAAATTGTCTTTCATGGTGCAAAAACGGTTGGGGAACCTCTGCAGTAAATGAGGAAATAAAGGCTCAGGGGCTTAAGGAATGTTCCCCAAATCAAATGGCTTTTTTGTGAGAGAAGGATTCTCACTGCCATCTCACTGTGGAGCCTCTGCTCTTGGCTAGGACATTACCTATCTACAGGGAAATAGTAGAAATAGGGGCAATGCCAACAGTACTGGTATTTGTCCAAAGTCACTTCCTGCTGCAGCAGGAAATAGAAAGCAATAAACAAAAGCAGTCAGAAAGCTTCATCAGTTTTTGAGAAGGAGCCATGCATTTGCAAGAAGTCAGTTGGAATGTTGGAATTTGGTATTCCAAATTTTGAGAGCCTCGAAAGTAGGTGGCAGGGGGCACAAACCTTTTTGATGATACATTCATTCATTCAATCAACAGACATAAGTAGAGGGCCTATCTTGTGCCAGGATCTGTCTTAACAAAAAAACAAAATATTCGTGAAGATTACATTCCAAGTGTGGAAAGACAGTAAACTATTGATAAAAAGTAAAATATACTAGGTCTTACTTGGCTATGAGTATTATGGAGATCAATAATGCGAGGAAGAAGGAAAGTAAAGCAATTTGGATATAATGGTGCCTTTCTGCAGTTTGGAGAAACAAGGGTTACTCTTTCTGTTTAATACACCACACTTCCCAGAACTTGAGATGAAACACCCTCACAAAGTCTAAGTCGATTTTTGCTCTTGCTATCACCTATTTGTTTTGTTTCCTTGCAAATTATTAACTTTGCAAGGTACGATTTTGCAAGGGGTTGTCTCAGCCTGCACCTCCCTTCCCCTATCTTGTTATGGCAGCTGTCTTATCTATTTTCCATCTCTCTACTGCCCATCCAAACCTCTGTTCTTTGCTGATTATGGGCCTATGACTGCTGATGTTGTTCCTCTTATTTCCTACTTCTTATTTCAGTCTCTTATTCACTCAAGGAGCCAGACTAGAACTATAGGTGTCAATTTTGGAATCAGAGGAACCTGAAATTAAACCCTGGTTCAATCACTTACTGGGTAGGGGACTTTTGCAATCACTTGCTGCCTGAATAGCATGATATGGATATATGCTAGAAAAAACAATGTAAACCTGTTGTCTATATTGAAAAGTTAGAACCAGAATGTAAATCAGTGCATCTCTTCTCTGGCAGTGTATCCCAGATCAGCCAAGAATTAAAGTTTGCATATACCACTGAACAATGAAGCCCAACTATTAAGGTGCTGGTAAAAGAAAAGGATATATTAAATGGAGAGTGGAGGAAGGAAGTCATAAATGCTAAATATGACCTCAATGCCAGCTACAGAACTGAGGGCTTTGGTCTTTACAAATAGGTTCTTTCTTCTTGGTCATGGATTTATATCTATATATTTTAATTAATATAATCCATTTCTTCCAAAACTATAAGTAAGTGGTGTTTAAAATGGCTAAATTTAGTCCACAGGTTGAGGGATGTTAAAACATAGTCATAATAGATCTAGAGAAAGTATGAGCATTACCCATGATCCTGGAATTGAAGCTCAGTGAAGTGACTGAAGAAACACTGGAAAGTGACAGAATTTATTTTGGATTATATTACATAAGATATGTGCTGTGTGTGTGCTAAGTTGCTTCAATTGTGTCTGACATTTTGCTATCCTGTGGAATGTAGCCCACTAGGCTCCTCTGTCCATGGGATTCTCCAGGCAAGAATACTGGAATAGGTTGCCATTTCTGTCTCCAACGGATCTTCCTGACCCAGGGATTGAACCTGGGTCTCCTGCACTGCTGGTGGACTCATTACCACTAGTGCCATCTGGGAAGCCCCATTTCATAAGATAATGCTATCTTTTTAGGTAAGAACAATTTTGGAAGAAAGTATATTGGAAGAAGGGTATGTAGATGTTGGGCAGCTCTAAGCATGGCTTCTAATAGACATATATTGCTTCTGGACAACCCAGCATTAACTTTTCCAGTCCTTATTGTGCTCCAATTTATTTATTTATTTTTCACTTCTGAGACGATTTTAATTTCCAGAAATAGAGGCGTATCTCATCACCAAATATCTGCTAGTCAGTCAAGATAATGCTACTCAGGTTTAATCAGTTGTGGTTTCCAAATTAAATTATATTTGAATACTCAGGCTAAGATGCAAGGTCTCTGCAGAGTTTGTTTCGAGCACAGACTGGACAACTTTGCTTAAAGGTCACCATGAGAACTGTTTCAGGCAAGGAGGCCTCTGAATTCTACTCCTGAACCATGGCAGGAAGAATATGTAAGTGCAGCTTCTCTCTTGAACCCACTGAAAGATTTGGTTATAGCTTATTTTCTTTTTTTAAAAAAAATTAATTTATTTTAATTGGAGCCTAATTACTTTACAATATTGTGGTGGTTTTTGCCATATATTGACATGAATCAGCCATGGGTGTACATGTGTCCCCCATTCTGAACTCCCTTCCCACCTCCCTCCCCATCCCATCCCTCAGAGTTGCCTCAGTGCACCAGCCCTGAGTACCCTTTTTCATGCGTTGACCTTGGACTGGTGATCTATTTAACCTATGGTAATATATATGTTTCAATGCTATTCTCTCAAATCATCCCACTCTGGCCTTCTCCCACAGAGTCCAAAAGTCTGTTCTTTATATCTGTGTCTCTTTTGCTATCTCACATATAGGGTCATTGTTATACCATCTTTCTAAATTCCATATATATGCATTAGTATACTGTATTGGTGTTTTTCTTTCTGACTTACTTCACTCTGTATAATAGGCTCCAGTTTCATCCACCTCATTAGAACTGATTCAAATGTGTTCTTTTTAATAGCTGAGTAATATTCCATTGTGTATATGTACCACAGCTTTCTTATCCATTCATCTGCCAATGGACATCTAGGTTGCTTCTGTGTCCTAGCTATTGTAAACAGTGCTGTGATGAACACTGGG
>NW_011477365.1:9572-11967 GCF_000754665.1 Bison bison bison | reverse complement strand
GTGTCCAACTCTGTGTGACCCCATGGACAGCAGCCCACCAGGCTCCCCTGTCCACAGGATTCTCCAGGCAAGAAGAGTGGGGTGGGTTGCCATTTCCTTCTCCATTATTATCATATAGCTGACTAAATTTTCTTACATTAAGTACTGCTACTCTTTTGTCCTTCATTACCATATTATAAGGAGGAATCCCCTGTTGCATGGGCAGCTCTCTGACATGATCTTTTATTGTGCTGATTGGAATAATGAATAGAGCTGCAGCACTGAAGGGCCCTAAAAAGATTAGCTCAATTTACCTTGGAAAGGGTCAGAAGACATTCTTAGGAAGAGGTGACTATTTCAAATTGATTTTCAATGATTTTTGGTTATTGAACTGGAGTCTTTGGAATATAACATTGTGATGTAATTGATCAAAGACAATAAGGTTTACTTTGGATTAATGAAAATAAATTAGGTGTGTGTGTGAGGTTATGGAATACTGAGTCCTTCCCTTGTTATGTTCCCAAGAGTTTCATCTGACGCATTCTATCTTGCCCATTCTGCCACATAATTTTTTTAATAGGCAATGTCAATAGATACTTCTATCTGTGCTGATTTTCCTATTGTTTTCTGTAATTAAGTCTTCATTACCAACATGCATATAGTGAAATTTTTGACCTGAATAGTCCCTATGGTTCATGATATTTATAATGGCCGGCCTCAGAGTTCTTAAGCACTTTGTCAATATTATTTAACTAGTATTTACTTTGAAAACACTGAGGACCTTTAAACTCTTCCCATTAAGTACTTTACCTTTCCTGTCTGGCAGCAACACGTTTTGCTAAAGACAGGGTTCAAATGTCTCTTTCCCTGTTGCAAGAACAGAACCACTTGAGAAAAATTTCTGCTTTTAATAAAAGTGACTTTAACTATTAGAGGAACTATCTTTTCCTATTGTTCATCCTAAATTATGTTCCCAAGATTTGCTAATTATGGGGGAGCTTGGATTCATTTATTTGTTCATTCATTCATGAATCTTCCTCTTTCTGGGACTGCAGCCCTTTTACTCCTCAAAAACGCTGAATTTGTAGGGAGAAGATTTGAAAATTAACCAGACTTTTAATTTTCAGGCATACATACAAAGCATTTAATAGAAGTTGGACCTCTGGTGAGGGTTGGAGGTGTGGATGTTGGGAATTAATTTTTTTTTTATTTTATATATTTTACTTTTTAAAAAAAACAAGGAGCATGTGATGCTTTTATAATTATACATTTTTCTAAACTATCAATCCTTCCTTATAAAATAATGTTCTTAGGAAATTTATAATAATAATCTCTGTATCTAGGTATTTTATCCAGCTCAAATTTGTGCTCAATCATGATAATCATTTTCTCATATATGTCTTTGACTCTCTTGCTCTTGTTTCATTCTGGCACACTTACTTGGAAAACTGGAACCTTAATTAAATCCAACTTTATTTTATGCCTGCACCCAAAAACCTGATCATGACTGAAGAAAAAAGTGCATAACAGTAAATTAATGACCACATACCTAAAGTATATTTTTAACCCTTCCAGATATATTGTTTTAAGTGCATTAAATGTCCTATCTACAAAGGTGACTAGTTCCCAGCTTCTTCTCTATCTTCAAATCTCTAATACCATCCCCCTCCATCCTCTCATTCAGCAGATTTCTTTGCTTAGCAGCATGTATATCTATATACTCTAACTTATTGCTTGTACAAAGATGATCTTTTCCTTCCTTTTCTCTAAAACCAATCTTTTTGGCACTAAATTGCATATTCTTTTAACCACATTTGCTTAAGCCCCAGCAATTCTTTCTTCGCTCTCCTGTAAAAGCATCTATATTTTTTGCTCTCTAGTGGATCATTCCAATAAACATAACATTTTTTTAATCACTTCTTCCATCATAAAAGAAATGTTCCCTGATATCACTTCACTGTTATCTGGCAACAAATTCTTTTAATCTCTTGCAGAGTATAATAAAAATTTTTATTAATATTTGATATATACAATATCTCTCATCCCATTCTCTATTCTCTCTCTGCCCCCTCTTTTCACACATGTGCATGTACATTCATCTTTAATATAGTTCACATGTAGTGAAACAATTATATTTAAATTGTATTATTCAATGCATTTCCACAAATGTATATACCCTCAAAATTCATCCTCAAATTGAGATATAAAATATTTGCATAAAATTTCTTCATGTCCCTTTGCAATCAGTATCCATGTCAAACATTTATTGTTTCCATTTCTATAACTATAGGCTAGTTTAATCTGTTCTTAAATGTAAATGTTCTTAATAGTCCATAGACAGAGGCTTTTATGTCTAGCTTCTTTAGCTCTGTTTTGAAAAGTCTGAAGTTTCATGTGCTGCCTTAATATATGTGAG
>NW_011477365.1:9333-9472 GCF_000754665.1 Bison bison bison | reverse complement strand
ACATCTGCTGGATCATGGGAAAAGCAAGAGAGTTCCAGAAAAACATCTACTTCTGCTTTATTGACTATGGCAAAGCCTTTGACTGTGGGGATCACAATAAACTGAGGAAAATTCTGAAAGAGATGGGAATACCAGACCA
>NW_011477365.1:5816-7260 GCF_000754665.1 Bison bison bison | reverse complement strand
CTTCAACACCACAGTTCAAAAGCATCGTTTCTTCAGCACTCAGCTTTCTTTATAGTCCAACTCGCACATCCATACATGACTACTGGAAAAACCATAACTTTGACTAGATGGACCTTTCTCAGCAAAGTAATGTCTCTGATTTTTAATATGCTGTCTAGGTTGGTCATAACTTTTCTTCCAAGGAGCAAGCGTCTTGTCATTTCATGGCTGCAGTCACCATCTGCAGTGACTTTGGAGCCCCAAAAAATAAAGTCTGACACTTTTTCCATTGTTTTACCATCTATTTGCCATGAAGTGATGGGACCAGATGTCATGATCTTAGTTTTATGAATGTTGAGTTTTAAGCCAGTTTTTTCACTCTCCTCTTTCACTTTCATCAAGAGGCTCTTTAGTTCTTCTCTGCTTTCTGCCAAAGGGTAGTGTCATCTGCATATCTGAGGTTATTGATATTTCTCCTGGCAATCCTGACTCCAACTTGTGCTTCTTCCAGCCCAGCGTTTCTCATGATGTGTTCTGCATAGAAGTTAAATAAACAGGGTGACAACATACTGCCCTGACATACTCCTTTCCCAGTGTGGAACCAGTCTGTTGTTCCATGTTCAGTTCTAACTGTTGCTTCTTGACCTCCATACAGATTTCTCAAGAGGCAGATCTGGTGGTCTGGTATTCCCATTTCTTGAAAAATTTTCCACAATTTGTTGTGATCTAGAGTCAAAAGCTTTTGTGTAATCAATAAAGCAGAAGTAGATGTTTTTCTGGTATTATCTTGCTTTTTTGATGATCCAACAGATGTTTGCATGTTCCTGTACACGCTCCAGAGAATGTGAAACTAACTCCAGGGCAGAGACAGCCACTACAAAAACATACAGCCTTGTACACATTTGGCAGAGGGGAGGAGCAGCTCAGTGATGTAGTACACAACCCATTTGACCAGGACCCAGCCTCTAACCAAGGCATGTATGCAAGGGGAAAAGTGAAACCAGCTAAGAGTTGCAACCCCAAGCCCTCAAGCCCCAGCCATATACCAGACCAATATGGAAATTGCCTTGGTCTGGGATATGGAAGAGAAGCCCAGTTGCCCCAGGTCTCCTGGACCAGCCCTTAGCCCCCAGCTCCATCCGTGATAAAGCAGTGATAGCCATTGAGCACAAGAGAAGTCCTGACTTGCACCTGGCTTTGGTTCTAAACCCTCTGACTCCAGCCCTACCTCCCACCAAGGTGGTGACGGCCAGCACACCCCAGGAAAAGATGCAGCCTGTGCTCACTTCAGGTCCAGCTCCGTCAACAAAGTTACTGGGCACAAGCAGACTGCATAGAGACACTCCCACACAAGGATACACCTTCAAGACTGGAATAGGTAAATGTTTCAGCAAATTCCACCCAGAGGGATGGTATGGGGAGGGAGGAGGGAGGAGGGTTCGGGATGGGGAACACATGTATACCT
>NW_011477365.1:3991-5716 GCF_000754665.1 Bison bison bison | reverse complement strand
TTAAACAAAATAAAAAGACAGACAGATATACTTCAAATTAAAGAACAGAGGAAGAAAAATGCTGAAAAAAAACCCTAATAAAACAGATAATTTACCTGATAAAGAGTTCAAAACAATAGTAGTAAGAATCCTAACTAAAGTGAAGAAAAGAATAGATGAACATAATGAGAATTTTAACAAAAAACTAGAACACATAAAAAAGGACAAATCAGAGCCCAAGAATTCAATAATTGAAAGATACTCTAGAGGGTACAGTATATTAGGTGATACAGAACCGTGCATAGGTGATCTGGAAGATAGAATAATGGAAATCACCCAATTAGAACAGTAAAAAATAAAGCAAATTTAAAAAATGATGCTAGTTTAAGAGACCACTGGAACAATATCAAGCATAAACATTCACATTATAGGAATGCAAGAGAGAGAAGAAAGAAAGGAGTAGAAAATTTATTTGATGGAATTATGGCTGAAAATTTTCAAACCTGAAGAAGGAAACTATATCCGGGTATAGGTAATACAGAGAGTTTCAAATAAGATTAAGACAAAGAAACCCACAACAATCATATCATAATTAAAATGGTAAAATTTTAAGATAAAAAGATACTTCTGAAGACAGCAAGAGATAAACAACATATAAAGGAACCTCCATAAATCTATCAGCTGAGTTTTCAGCAGAAACTTTGCAGGCTGGAGGGGAGTAGCATAATATATTTGAAGTGCTGAAAGGGAAAAGTCTATAACCTTGGATACTCTACCTAGCAAGGTTATCATTCACAATTGAAGACAATGCAAGGAGGTTCTCAGAAAAGCAAAAAACTAAAAGAGTTCATCGATACTAAACTTACGGGAAGTGTTACAAGGTTTTATTTAAGTGAAAAAGATAAGGCTACAACAACAAAAAACACATTATAGAAAGGGAAAAAATCTACTGATAAACGCAAATATATAGTAAAGGCTGTGCAGATCAACTACTCAAATAAGCTAGTACAAAGATTAAAAGACAAAATGTAAAACTAAATATAGCTACAATAAATAGTTAAAAGATAAACATGAAGATGTAAAATATGACATAAAAACAGAAAACATGATCAGGCAGTAAGAAATGTAGAGCTTTTAGAATATGTTTGAACTTAAATGACTATAGTTGAAAACAAGTAGATATAGGTCAACACGTATGAACTCCATGGTAATCACATATCAAAACCCAACAATAGATAAACAAACTAGAGAGAAATAAACAAAAACATAATACTAAAGAAAATCATCAAAGGGAAGAGACTAAAAGAAGAAAAGAACAGAAAAGAACTACAAAAAACAACCAGAAAACAAATTTTAAAATGGCAATAAGTACTTACTTGTCAATAATCACTTTAAATGTCAATGGACTAAATGCTCCCATGAAAAGACATAGGTGGCTGAACTGATTAAAAAAAAATACAGACTGAAAGTTAAGGGATGGAAACAGATATTCCATGCAAATGTAACTGGAAAGAAATCTGGGGTAGCAATACTTGTATAAGACAAAGTAGAATTTAAAACAAAGTCTATAAGAAAACACAAAGAAGGGCATGATACAATAATAAAAGGATCAGCACAAGAGGATATAACTTTAATAAACATATATGCACCTAGTATGCTATGCTATGCTAAGTCACTTCAGTCGTGTCCGACTCTGTGAGACCCCATAGACAGCAGCCCACCAGGCTCCCCCGTCCCTGGGATTCT
>NW_011477365.1:0-819 GCF_000754665.1 Bison bison bison | reverse complement strand
GGAAGCTCCCCTAGAGAAGGGAATGGCTACCCACTCCAGTATTCTTGCCTCAAGAATTCCATGGACAGAGGAACCTGGAGGGCTACAGTCCATGGAGTCACATAGAGTTGGACACGACTGAGCAACTAACACTTTTACTAACACTTGTGTCTCAGTGGTAAAGAATCCACTTGCCAATCAATGCAGGAGATTCAGGTTTGATCACTGGATTGGAAAGATCTCTCGCAGAAGGAAATGGCAACCCACTCCAGTGTTCTTGCCTGAGAAATCCCATGGACAGAGGAGACTGTGGGTGTGTGCTCAGTCACTTCAGTTGTATCTGACTCTTTGTGACCCTGTGGACCTTAGCCCACCAGGCTTGGTAGAAATCTAAACTAATAATCACTATGAATGTAAGAATCCAAATATGCCTGTTAAAATACACAAATAGTTATAGGTTAAAAAAATGACCTGACCTAATATTGCCAAATATTGTCTATCAGAAACCCTCTTTAAAGACTCAGATAGATTAAATGTTAAGTGACAGAGAACACTATATAATAAAAGAAAGTTGAGCTAGCAGACTTCAGAATAAGGGAGATGGTTAATGATAAAAAAAAAAAAGTTTGAGTACATAGGATAAGACGGCCAGTTGCCCAAGAAATCATAGCAGTCCCTAGTATGTATGCATTTAATAACAAAGCATCAAAGATATGTGGTGCAAACTATTAGCAAGGTGAAAAGGCAGCCTTCAGAATGGGAGAAAATAATAGCAAATGAAGCAACTGACAAACAACTAATCTCAAAAATATACAAGCAACTCCTACAGCTCAATTCCAG